>NC_090282.1:12400981-12705088 GCF_037392515.1 Haliotis asinina | reverse complement strand
TGTGATGGCGCCTTTGACTGTTGGGATCGTTCAGATGAAGTTGGATGCGGTATGAGATGAAATAGTTTACTCAGACAAACACAGCAGTGCATATACTACAATGATTGCTGCACCGATTCTTAAACAACCGACAACAGAATATAGTCACCACAACGTTAACAGAAACAAAATGACACATTCACATCTTCAAATGTGTTTTAACTTGTTGGTATTTCATCAATAGTTATTTACAATTTAATTGTTTTCATTGATATGAAGCACGAATACGTTTCACACTTTCCGAGATAAATGAGTTTTGTGTTCAGTGATGCTACAAACTCACAATATGACCAATAAAGAAATATGATCCCTATTAATTTCGACATTTAGCGTAATGCCAAACCATCAGTATTAATACTTCCAAACCTGTTGTCATGGATACAGAATAGTTATTAAGATTTTACCAGTAGCTACAAGAATCACGCCAGGTCAGCTAGATCATGAAGGTATCCTAACACTTCTGGAAAGGCGTCACATTGTGTCTCAGCTTGTGCAATATGAACTTCACTAGACGTTTTATGATTTCGGTGTCAAATTCAATTAAACTCTGTTAATCATCTTGAGTCTTCTGAAGAATGCATATGGATAAAATATAGAATAACTAAGTGCAAGCTACAGACGTTTACCTGGGACATGGATAGGCATGTGCATAACAGTATCTCTATGTGTCTTGTAGAGGAGTTTGCTTGTAAAGATGGCTACCTGAAGTGCAAAGCTGGAATGTGTGTGGAGGCAGACAAGTGGTGTGATCACGTCAAAGACTGCCCTGACCAATCGGATGAGATCAACTGCCGTACGTTTTCATCACCGCTAGATCATTTTCTACATACATATAGACTCTAAATATGTTGTGTGTAAGCCGAGAGGTAAACACATATCTTTAATTGATATTCATTAGTATTTCTGAAGTATGGAAAGAAAAGAAAATCAAATGAAATTTGCTTCAATCAATACGGTGAGGAACGACACTCAAATCACTGTGTAGCGTAGCAAGATGTGCTGATCATCATGCGAACATGGTCTTGCAACTTTCCCAGCACTCTCAAGTTTCTCGAAAATGGTAGACGTCAACGATCTGAAACACTCTGGGCTTTTGTCCACCGATGCTTGTCGTAAGTTGCAACCAAAAGGATCGGGTGGTCAGGCGCTCTTGACTCGGTTGACAAATACCATCGTATCCTCATTGTGTCGATGGATGATCAGTGGATTGTCTGGTCCAGATTCGATATTTTACAGATCGCCGCCACATGGCTGGAATATTGCTGAGTGTGGCTTACAACAACAATCCAACCAGGCTTGTGTAGTCTCCCCAATTTGTCACTACAAGGTGCCGATATGGCCAACTTCTGAAAACAACATATCAATTGGCCGCCAAATATATAACATGTCTGATAACGTATAACGTTATTCCCTGCACAGCATACAGAGAATGTCTACCTCATGAGTTCAGATGTAACAACAAGCAGTGCATAAGCCGGGAGCTTGTGTGTGACTACTCTACGGAAGCTCGCCAATATGGATGCACCGATAACTCCCATCTGCTCAACTGCAGTGAGTGCTGGATTCTTATCATCATCTTCGTTCAGTCTAAGTGACTTAAGAACGACCATGAGTAAATATACACGCACCTGCTTTAAAATGGAATTATTTTCACATACTCAATAGAAATAAAGTAGGTTTTGCATACATATATTGATGAGCATAGGCATGACCACACCTGCGCATTGTTTTCCAGCAAACACGATCTGTAAACCCGGTCAGTTCAAGTGTAGGAACAGCTACTGTATTTCCATGCTACAGAAGTGTGACGGACACATAGACTGTAAGATGACCTACTGGGACGAACAAGGTTGTGGTGAGTCAATAATTCTAATACGTTAATTATTTTTAGGTAGCAGGCAATGAGAGTGGGGTCTTTATCGGTATTGATCGGCTCTACAAACGTATACTCTTTTTCAGTAATAGGTACTCTCTGAACCATTTAATCTAGGGTACGCAGGCCAAGATGATGTCACGACCAAGAGGTTACGTGTTGTAGTTTCAGACTGTTGTCACAGACATTAAACGAACGACAGACGAGCATGCAGAATTGATTCTCCAATTTACCTACTACTATTTCATGGACTACAGAAATGTTCCCTAACATATGATGTGTTTTAGCACTTCTGTGTCTGAACTGTGGCTTCATTGTGCATCAAATGTTGTATCTTTCAAGAATTCCCTTGCCCCTACCAGGATGAGAGATGTACATGTCTACACGAGTCGATGGATTGCAGTAACCGCAGTTTACAAGTCTTACCAATCATACAGGATACAGCTCTCTCCAAGTTGTAGGTAAAACAGTGAGATACTGTAATATTTTTTCACATTTTCTATCGGTATAGTGTGTGTCGTCATCATGCTTGCTTGATGTAAAAAATGAACAGACTGACACTTTTCTATCGTTTTAGCTTGGCACAATCATATATCCCGAAATTATATGTATCGTATTGTGACGTGCATTGACCGCAAGACTGCAAATGCCCTGAGACACCCCACTTAAATATTCTGTACAAGAATTTGATTTCTCCAGATGACTACGAGAGCAGGGTCATTGCATTTTACCTCTAAGGTAGAAGAAAGTGTAGTCAAGTTACCACTGACTTGGAATTGTTGATTGAAAAAAGGTCAATTTATCATTTTCGACTATTCTATAACAAACTGAGTGTCACTTGAAATATTAAAGTTAAAACGAATTAAAGTGTTGCGTGAGAAGGTTAATTGAGCATTCGCTGTCTTACAAAAATGGTTATTAATATAATGTTCTGACTACGTAGAAATCGGCACTTAACATTTGTTCATGCGTATTAACATTTGAACGGTGTTCATGATAGTGGATGTGAGCTTAATATGTAGTCTTAATATGTAGTAATATGAGAGTGGCCTTACATGTCGGAACGTGCTGTTGTTTGGGGTGTTTTTTTGTCAAAGGCTTTCAGCGAATCCGATGTATGACATCGATTTCTTTGATAAAGGTTATGTCTTTTGAAACGCATTTCATGCACATTTCATTGAATATCAAGATCGGAAATAACGTTTTCATTCGCTTCTGTGATCTTGTAACCACTGATATGAACTGAATCTATGTACGGCAACAGTGCGTTGTTTCACACTGAAGCAGATATTGTGACAGATGTTATACTGACAGCTGAATGACGTCTGGTTGACAGCAGGAAATGAGCATGCTTGAATGTAGTTGAAATCAGGTATGAGGAAAGGAAACATCTAATGTTAAAATTCATTGAAGTAACTTCAATGATATTTATTGTATTCCAAGCGAAAAAAGATAGTATAACAGTTGCATTGTTACCATGTGTGTGCAAAAAAGGATGGTGTACACCTTCAAGCGTCATGTCCTGAGAATGTTTTTAGGTACTTTCTTTGAGTGGCATTTAGAAGCCGTTGTTATGAACAATGTGTATAATTCTATGGAACAATCACCACATGTTTGGTCACTGTGTTGGCATCTACGTCGACACATCGCACATCACCGTAGTTTCTGGTCTTAAGTTTTTGAAGGGCGTTTATAATTTTGGACGAACATGAATTCATTATGGGTTTTATGGACAACAGCTCCCTCTTATTCTTTTCAGCAGTACTTCCTTCCCCTCAGCATTTAGCTGATGCAGGAGCAATAAGCAACGTCGATATGAAAACATATTTAAGAAGTTGTTATACGTAAAAATAGTTATATATTTAGGTTCTGTGACGTGTGTTCCTTGCACGTCGTCCTTCTCGTTTACCATCTGAAATTTTGAACAGATTTCAAACTTACAAATTAATAAGATTATTCATATCGATTGGGTCAGATTTTCGCCAGCTTACGTTGTTACGAAATTACTGATTATACATTACCCAAACTGCCCTCTTTAACTTTTTCTGTTGTTTTGTGACAGGTGTCACGTGTTTTTCGGAATTGTTTTTCATTTCATTTCATTTCATAATATTACACATACGCAAGGCTTGTCAGTTAAATTATAAGTTACGTAAAATAGGAATAAAAGACTGTTTTGTCGCACTATATGTGAACATCGATGATATCGTTCTTTACAACAAGATTCATAAAACCATGTCACTGTTCACTTACCATTTACCTCCACCTACTCTTTGTTTCCCACCTTTCTCTTCTTGAATAGTATATGTTGTAATCATTCGGTTTGCATGAAGTGATACGTTTGGCTTGTATTTTCATGACGTGTTCTATTTAATTCGTGTTTGCTTTTATGTGCGTTTATGCATAACACATGTGATCTATTTATTGTTTATTATGGTTTCAGCGACCTTTCAAATAACCAAATAAAGATCACAAGTGATACATTTGCGGACCTAGATCGCCTCACGTACCTGTGAGTATGAATACAGTAGATGTCTCTTGCTTTCGAAGCGATCAGTCCAATCAGGGAATCAAATTTCACATTGGGTATCGAACTTCTATGTCAGGTGTAACATGTCTGAGTGAAACACAACTGGTTTGTTTACGTCTTAGAGTGAGTAATCAGCACTGGATTTCTGTTCAAGAAATGCTAACATTAATAGGCAATGGGGCTTGGCCACAATTGATCTACATGCAGGATTTCCAGGAGTCAGCTCCGAGGGGACTTTATGAATGGTATAACCACTTAACAAATTAACAGTAGATGAGCTTTAATATCGATAATCAACAGGCTGTTATTAATTTGGATTTTTGCCCAATATTCCTATTTCAGTGACCTCAGCAAAAACTCTATATCCCATCTTCCTGACGGCTGCTTCCGAAACCTGTGGCGTCTTGCAACACTGTAAGTATGCCATGAAGGAACATTATATGGGGTCCTGCTCTGAGGTTGATCATTAAAACATTTAAAGCGTTATTCAGAATTGTTTATAGGTGGAAGAATATATGGACGAAATTTCAAATTTGATGCAGCAGTGAGAAAAATTATGTTTTATGGGATTTCCTGTTTTGACTTGACCGTATGCTAATGTGCTTTGAAGTGTCTTTGCGTCGATCTGGGTCCGACTAATGTCGCCGTACGTCACTCATCATGATGAGGTATAAGAATAATTGACTTCATTTCTAATGATTATGGAAACTATTGGATGACGTGTGTCAGCGAGCATGACCATCCGATCCCGTTAGTCGCCTCTTACGACAAGCATGAGTTTCAGATTTAAATGGAAGAAGATACACATACATTTTCAGCGTTTCAGTGGATTTTCACTGTTATATGACGTCTCAGTCGACCATAAGTCAAACGTCGACAAAACTCGACGTGGCGCAGATTTAGTCCTTTCCATTTGTGTGGAACACACGGGGGATGACGCTGATATCCCCAGCTGTCCGTTCTGCCAAAGGGACGGAACTCTGTACACTGTATTACAGTGATTGAGACGAAGTCGGCACCTGTACCCCTACACACTCTTTCAACCCAAATGGGGATTACATTGTTGAGACATCTGTTACACTCCTAATGATCTTGTTAGCACAAATGTTCGTAGATTATTGTCCACAAAACACCTGAAGTGAAAGTGCACATGGCTCTCCCAATCTCATCAGAATAATATGGTGGGTTTCTAACACACATGAACTGTTGGATGGAATTGGAAAATGCATTCCATGTTGTGTAATATCCGTTTACTTCTAATCTTACACAACGACCTTGGGCTAAAAGATCTTTTAGACCATGAACTAAAGAAGACTGTGAATCTTTAGACATTGAACTGTCTAAATTTCTTACTTAATGGCTTTCCTTAAAGCTTCGTGTGCGATTTGTATTATATTTATGGTGGCTCAGTGCTTTAAACTGCCTTCGATTTCAGGAACCTGGAAGACAACCATCTAACAGCACTGAGCAATGCAACTTTCTATGGTCTCTCAGGTTTACGGCAATTGTAAGTACTGGAGTTAACGACACGAAGTAGTGAGTTTTGTTCCACATGAATGATGACTGATAGTAATATTTTTGTCGTATCTGAAGTAAATATACAGTTGTTCAATAGACAAGTGTCGTTGGCTCCTTTATGAAACAAGAATACAAATCACAGGTCCTGGTACTTATGGACAATGAAATATAGACGAAAAAATGACTGTCCGTAAGTTCGTTTAAGTTCTTCACGATTTAAAGCCATGCATACTATTTCATTACAGACATCTTTCTCGTAACCGCATACAGACGATCTATCCTGATGCCTTCTTCGGCCTGTCGGCCTTGAGAACATTGTAAGTGCATATTCTTAAATGTGAGTACCAATATTCTGAGGAAGGGAACCCAGTTGGAACCAATATCAGGGAATTATTCTGAGCGTTCCCAAACATAATGTGACGTCAGCTGATTTAATTTGTTAACAAGGCAAATGAGGTCGATTAAATTTTCTGGACGAAATGAGGTCGATGGACGATTAAAATTTCGAGACACTGTTATGCGTTCCTTGTTTGAATAGACACGTTTTATACTTCCATACTTTCTTTGTTCCAGAGACCTGAGTCAGCAACAAATAACATCACTTCCACTGGACGCATTCTTAGGATTACGGAATGCCTCTGCCTTGTAGGTGGACTAAGTTGGAGTCTCCATTTGGTTCTATTCTTTTTTAACGATTAAGTCACTATGTTGTTCAGGTTTATAAATAATATACAAGGTAAATGCATATACTATACATCATATTAAATGTCAGACGAAGTACATGTCTAGTATTTCTTTTTCTGATACAGCTTTGTGACATTCAAGTCATGTTGATCAGAACGTTGTTAAGAGTACTGACCAGCTGTATTGAAAGAGATGCTAGTATAGAGGAATAAGGGCAACGGGAATAGATATAGACGCTCATGATGTTAGCACTAATATTTACTTTCAGGAACCTCTCCGGAAATAATATTGACTTCATTGAGGGCGGTGCCTTCAACGGCCTGGATAAACTCCAAGTATTGTAAGTCAAATACCCTTTGTTTTTAATTCCAATCATGTTTCGTAAAGATCCAATAAATGTTTCCGCGTTTAACTCAATTCCATCGGTATGGAATTCATCGAAGAGTACCAGTCACTAGTAGTGAAACATCCTGTGGTACACGACCCACAATCACCATATAGCCAACCCCCAGTCGCCTCTTACGAAGGTCAAAATTTGCCCTGGGCCTGTTTTTTGTAATATCAAAGTTGAAGGTAATACAAATTACAGTGATACTTCACTACCGCAATGTCTTTAATCCATCAAATATACAGAGTAATCATGAAAATTAAGTCGAGATATGATTGTATAAAGTTTCATGTATGTATTGATCAATATTTTCCTCGTGGTTGTGTTAATATTTGAAATGTTAAATGTTTTATCAACGTTTAGGCTGCTTAAACAATTACATGTTTCTCGGGCACATTTTTGCAAGAGTGACGAGGGCGCCAGGACTCTTTCTAAATATTTGTGTGACGAGGGAGGAACATTTTTATTTATTTATCTATCTTTTTTGTCTCAGAAGTACAGCTTGGGAAGTTTAGCACGTGTTCATGAGTTGTAGATTCAGTCACACTCGTTCTTACAGACACTCTTATAGTGGACAAATGGATGATCGCGACGCGGCCATTTTTTAAATGGAAATGAAACATTGTTACGCACACAAATAAAAGTCACGCGCCGATGCCCGAGAAACATCCCACTTTGTTTCATTTTGCCTTATGTAATGTCTTTCTTCTGCAGAGACGTAAGAGGGAACAACATCTCTACCATAGACAAATACGTATTCCGTATACGCAACCTGAATACGTTGTAAGTATGCATGATATACTCACTTTTATGATATATGTCTTCATGAATTAGAGACACCATTATCATTTGTGACCAGAACACTCACAACGACTCAGGCTCGGAAGATATTACAAGATAACAGCTGCACACCGTAACTATTCCATAAGGGCAAATGAACACGATGGCATAAAAATCCAGTACGATTTAATGTTGTGTGTCAAAATGTTTTTCGGATCTCAGTTGGTCGTGTAAACAAAATATTTTTTGCGGCGTGGCAATGACGGTTTACTCCAGGATTGGTATTTGTAGATATTATAATCAGATAATCATTGAAGTAATTCATGTGTTTCTTCAACAGATACACCGACGAGTATAGGTTTTGTTGTTTGGCGAAGGGAGTCCGCAAGTGTTACCCACAGCCAGACGAATTCTCGTCCTGTGAGGACCTTATGTCCAACTATATACTACGAGTCAGTATTTGGATCCTTGGGATGGTAGCCTCGTTTGGAAACTTGCTTGTGATTGGGTGGAGAGCACGTGATCTACGCGGGGGCAAGGTAGGTCCGAATTTGCAGTAAGTACAATACATGTTCTCATGACTGGATGTGCCTTGAATTCATGTCCCGGATGGGGCGTAAACCTAAACTCACTCACCCAAGCGTAACCAGCCTGGACTGGGCCGAAGGGTACTCCATCTGGGCATAAAAGGTTAAAATGTTATAAATATGTCATGGATGAATCCGAAAGCAAGAAAGGAGGTAACCTGCACAAAGTTCGCTGCTGCTGGTGACACAGGACGACCCTAGGATGGTATCAAGAGTTGCTATGTTGGGCAGATCCACTCTACGGTGAAATTAAAAAGGGACATTTCCATTTCCATCAAACAGAATATATTTCTTTAAACAAAGTGTTAAAAATGCCTCATTGGACATAAACATGTTTTGTTCAAAGGTACACTCGTTCCTGATCACCAATCTGGCTATAGGCGACTTCTTCATGGGCGTATACCTCATGATCATCGCCGTCGTGGACTCCTACTACCGCGGTGTCTACATCATCCATGACTACTTCTGGCGAGCAAGTAATCTCTGTCGATTTGCTGGCTTCATCTCAACCTTCTCCAGCGAGTTATCAGTATTCACTCTTACAGTTATCACCTTGGACAGACTCATCTGCATCATCTTCCCGCTCAGACTCAAAAGACTTGGACTCAAAGAAGCCACTGTGGTCATGATCCTGGTGTGGGTGGTTGTGTTTATCTTGTCCATCTTACCATTGATGGGATTAGATTACTTTGAACATTTCTATGGCAGGTCCGGAGTCTGCCTCGCCCTCCACGTGACTCGAAAACATCCCCCCGGCTGGGAGTATTCAGTTGCGGTGTTCCTCGTCCTTAACTTTGTTTCCTTTGTGGCTATATTCCTATCCTACCTATGGATGTTTATAGTGGCAAAGAGGACACGGAAAGCTGTTCGGACAACAGAGTCAAAGTCCGATGCTGCAATGGCCAGAAGAATGACTTTAATTGTTATGACGGATTTCTTCTGTTGGGTACCCATCATTTTACTGGGATTTGCTTCTATTGGAGGCGCACATGTCCCGACACAGGTACTGACTTTACAAAAATTCTATGATATATATATTGATACAGCATTACTGTTACACATCTAATGGGTCACTTGTAATGATTTCCGTGGAAATTTTAGGAATACATATCTGATATATATAAAGAGAATTAATCTTAAATATCACTAATATAGGTATTAGCGTTCCCTATTCGTTGGTCTTCTTAACTTTTCCTCGTTCCAAAACCCATGGCATTTTCCGTGCAACGTTGAGATCGCAATTTAGTTGAGCTTTTCTGACTTATTTGCAGGTATATGCCTGGATCGCCGTGTTTGTGCTGCCACTCAACTCGGCAATCAACCCTGTTCTTTACACTATCTCTACTGCTCCATTTCTCGGCAACGTCAGGAAGAGAGCATATCGCTTTAGGAAGTCCTTCATGAGCTCTCTCAGTATGGACACGAAACACAGCTATGTTGGTATGAAACTTCATTATTTCGTGAACTGAAGATCGTCGAACGGATATTTGAACATGAACAGCCGCGCATGGAACATTTTGATTGCCCTCTCCTTTCAATTAAAATTCTAGTGTTATCTTCCTTTTTTTCTAATGTTATTTATTGATGCTTTTTCATTATGATTGACGTTACTTCTTGTTCGGTTTTAAAGAAACATATCTGTTGTCCTCGCTGTGATGTGGTTGGAATATGGAGGCGTAATATCAAGCTCACACACTCACTCATTATGTCTGGTGATATTTCCTGTTTGGTTAAGTATGTGACATTAGCGTGACAAAGACAGTTCAGAACTTTGACTTTTTATCTGTTCTCATAACCGTTCCTAGTGTTGCACTTCTCTTTACCAAATTCAGAACAGTTATTTTATCATTATTGCACAATGGTTATGGTGCAACTAATCTGTGAACATTATTATGCGCAGTGAGCATGTTGCTATTTTCTAATTACCAATGCACACATATGAATCTAGTGGGATAGATGGACTTAACGCACGTCTTAGGAATGTCCAAGAAATAAAGACATCAGACACAGACTTCACACATTGTACCCATGTAGTGAATCCCAGGTCTACGATGTGACGAAGGAACGCGTGGCAAATTATGTCCCAAACACACGTTGACCATTTGTTGCATTCTCTACTTTCTACTTTCAGATGAACGTTCAACATCAGTTTGGGACCGGAAGTCGCCATACAGGCATATGGACTTAATACGCATGCGTAATATGAACAATCGATCCGATATCCAGTCGCAATCGGATCAGTCAGATTACTGATAGGCTTTGTAATTGAAACTCCGTGTGTTTTAAGCGACTCAGATGTACACGCTATGTTATCATGTAATTCATAATTTGTTCAGCACCGTATGCTGCAAATGGGTTTTGTAAATCAATAAAAAAAATAGCAACAGAATCGTTTTTTACGATGAAACACATCAGTATGGGAAACCGGAGCACATTGCCTGAATCATTGTCCATTGCTACAGGGAATGGCCCCCAATGAAGTCCATCCAAATTTATAAATCACATTTGAATAAAGGCACCACATTATCACAGCTTTCAATGATATCCGGAAGCATAATTGCGGTGTTAACGCTGTACTTACTGAAAACGTATATTTCTCAGTGAACAACGTTGAAAGTCTATGTTTAAAATATCGTTCTGAATGTGGTATTAAAAATATCGTTCTGAATGTGATATAAAGAAATTCAATGTTATACTTTTTTATTGAAGTGGTCATGAATAACACCTCTGCTATAGATCATAATCAGCTGAGAAATGCTGAAGCAAATGACGTCAAAATGCGCTACATGATTCTTTTATCAGAGAAGCGTTGCTAATGATCTAGGGTCCCGTTTACCAAATCCGTTATAGCGCTATGACTATCGTACCTTCTAGGCTTAGAACAGTCGTAGCTTCAAAATAGCTTTGAGAAACGGGACCCTGGGTCATCAGCAATGATGTAGACAACATGTACCAAGCGACATTTATGAACTCAAGCAAGACATTCAAGTATACATAATGCATGCTATCGTCATCAAGGGGAGAAAGCGTCCGCGATAGTTATAATTTGACGTTCCTCTTCATGGAATATATGAACATATGGATTTCTACATGTATATCGAGTTTACAGAACAGTGTATTTTCATACGGCAAGAACCAGGGCAAAGTACAATTTACAAAGTTCCTCTTATGCAGCTGGTTCCATTATATATTATGACAACTTTGTACTGGCTATTTACGTTGTGTTATTGTTGGGATAGTGTATGACGTGACAACATTTATAGCAGTCATTTGATACAAAAACAGATGCGGCTATTGATGAAATGATTACGGAATACATACGGAACAGCAGAAGAAATGCAACTCTGGCCTTTTGTCAGGTTTCCAAATAGAAGATACAAACACAAACGCTTTTAAAACTGCATTTCTTTTGCTGTTCATTACATATATAAGTAGTAATATGACGGACTGCATGTCACTTACCACCTTGGCATTATATATGATTGCATCAACCTTCTTTAGCATTATGAATATGTTGAATAAATGTCAGGTGTGTTTACTTCAATCGCAAAATGTTATGCAAATGTCCAAATTGCTTATTCTCGTGCAGATGATGTGGATTTGTGTAGGACCATTCGATTACTGTGTGTAGGGTTTGTTTCGTAGCCCGTACACTCGATCAGAACAGGTAATATTCATTGTTAGTTTTTTAATGCCATGTACAACTGTGTAATATAGGATCATTGCATTTATTACATAACCTTATATGTCTAAATTCATGTACATATTACGTGTATTTATTGGTGTAATCAGAACAGAATCATTTTATAACACATTGTTTTGTTTCATCAAGATACAAATTGTACTTATGTGTTAAGTAAATATGAACTAACAATATCTGACATGTTATTTTCCAGTTATGTGATGTTTGCTGAAATGAGGCCATGGTAAATGTGTCAGTGTGCCTCCTTTACTTCGCGTATTGCCTTAAATGAGCATAGATATCGACACTGTTACTTGGTATTTGGTACTTCTGAATTGAGAAACATGTACAATCATCTTCCTCGGGAGACATATGCATCTGAAATATTGCTTTTTCAGCATCTTCTTCCGGGTGACTCATATTGGCAATGTTTATATTTCGACGTTAAATGTTAATTTACTCACAATCATATATTACATACATACCATAAACCGTCGCATGTCCATCACTCGAGTCTTGTTTGATCACTGTATATACATGTTCTAACAGTACCTGAGGTGACAGTATTATGTTGATGATAGTGTTTTGTTGCATGTGGGTGATTTGATCATTAGCCTTAAAGTCAACGTTAATCATGCATTCTTATAAAAGGTTGGATACATAACCAAAACAATTAAACGCAGTAATACACACGCATTGTAATGTTATACTGAAGGCCACTAAAACGTAGCTTGTTAACAGTAAATGAGTAGTTCTCAAATGATTCTTATGATGGCAGATTTCTTTTGTGGTTGGAAAAGTTTCTTATATTTATGAAATCCACGATGGACAAATGGGCAATGTTATTGTTTTACGGATATTTTTATTTTTGAAATGACTAACATTACACCTCGGAAGAGGTGACAAACTCGAGAGTTGATTATGACATTCAAAATGCATTCGTATGAAAGGTAGCTTTGATTTATTACCAATAACCTGAGATCCAGTATCACACTTGATATTGATGAGAATGTCCAGGCTGATACTGGTTTCATACTAGAGCTGATTATATATGGCATCATATGGTAGAATGACTGCCATCTGTAAATCTTCATTTTCATATAGTGAATTCCTTGAAAGTACGAATATCCATCTGCTCTCATGTTGCAGCACCACTATTTAATCATTATCCTCGGTAAGGACTTGAGAGTGAGACAGCAAGGCCCTTATCGTGTGTATGATATGATAGGTGTGTTCAACAAGTTGGCAGCAGTATTTGACATGATGCTATTGTTGGAGTAATGTATTGTGAAATAGAGCGTAGGGCTTATTGGTGCAGACAGTAGAGTCTTGTCAAGTGTTGAGTTTTTGTACTATTATGCTCAAAATAAAGCTCTATTTTCTAATATTTTCTGATTTATTATCATTTGTGGAACATACATTGTGCACAACATATGCCTAATTCATTTCACGCATGAGGAATACCCCAGTCCTACCACAGGCCATAAATGCTCCATTCTTGGTAGTATTACTTCAATTACGTGAAGAAATACTTTTGTTCTCTTTAATGACGTGTGCAGACATTTGTAGATTTTAGTACAGTATGTGAGCGGCCAATATGTGTTCGTTTGTTGTTTTAACGCCAGATTCAGCAATATTGCAATCATATGATGGCGGTCTGGAAACGAATATACAACAGTGTGATCGATATCATGAGCGTCGAATTCTGCATTTGACATATAAGAGAGTCGAGTGTGCTGGGCAAATAGCAATACTTCAGCTACATGGCAGTGGTCTGTAAATAATCGTATCTGGACCCGACAGGTCAGTGTTTGACATCACAAGAGTCGATCCACGAAATTGGAATCGGAGTACATGCCGTGTTAACTGAGTCAGCAAGCCTGGCCACTCTATCCCGTTAGTCGCCTTATACGTCATGCATGGGTTGCTTGAAGATCTAACCCAGATCTTCTTCTTAGTCCTTCTTTCCGACTGATACACTGCATATGGATTATAGACTTGGTGGTTGGTGAAATACGTTAGTACGACAGCATTATATGTTTCTGAGGGACCTTAACGAGAGATACTTGAGGACCAGATTCAGTTTTGAAACTATTTCTAAGTGCATCCTTAAATCTTGCTGTCTGAACACTTAACTTATTTAACTTATTGTTGAATGCAAGCTTCTTTAAAGGGTATAGATTTTCCTTTCACCTTGGAATCTAGGCGAGCATTGAGGTTTACTGACATCATACATTGCACTTAGAATGTCCCCCAAAATAACATAGAAATAATATATAACACAGGAACCCACATAGTTAAAGGAGATGCTTATGGCCGCAGTTAAATGGTAGCTATTACTACTTAAGAAATTTAGCTAACAAGTATAGTTATAACATATCTAGCAATAAAACATAATTACTAAGACGTCTTCACTGCAACGAGCTCAACTCGAAAGGTTTATATCAATATGCTTCAGAATGTTGATCTCGCTTTTTATCTGGCTCGTCATTAGAATATTGTGCTCTTTACTCACAACAGTTACCCTACATGTAATATCTTTTCGCTGAGGTATTCAATGTAAATGAATATAGAATATCAGAACACATAATGCATCGACAATAACACGTCTCATTACACATTGTGCGACAATTACAGTTGATGAAAGGCGTAGTCCATTAATGTCTGGATAGGTTCTTTTGTAGCAATCATAATGACGCATAATAACAGGAAACCAATCTACTAACGCTAAACCAATCATCTTGGATAATCTATGGATCTATTTCCTTTTCTGACCATCCCACAAGGTAGTTTTGCTTCAACATAGCACATGTGCCATTCCAGCTTCAACACAGTACATGTGCCCTTTCAGCTTCAACATAGCACATGTGCCCTTTCAACCAATCATCATGGTTGCTGACATTTTGATTTATTACATATTTTAAATCTTGTTCGCTAAAAGTCCAACCATGCTGATTCTATCCTGTGATGATGTATACAGTTTGAGTAACACCATGGAGCTGTTGGAGAGCGCCAACACGCCCTGATCCTGATGTTAATTGTATTGTAATTCTTCTCTCAGGATGGTACATGCGCATCAGGTCTGTTACAAAGTTTCATTAAACTTGTGGAATAAGTGGATATTGTTTTGTGGGACGAAGTAATGGTATTGTGATATGATGATCATGTTGATACAATATCGACATATTTCAACATATTTCCCAACCGATGCGAGGCAGATATGGTGCCAGCCAGCCACCACTCGGCTTCGCTCGCTAGAACTAGAAACTAGAATATGTTACTTTACCCTTTGAAATATTAAGTTCTTCCTGGTGCATTGTAAGCACGCTTCGGTCACCTTTGTGCACTTCGGACTATTTCACACTCACGTGGTCACGTGTGAGTTAGTAAAAAAGTTAATGTCACCTCCTGAATATTTCAGCGATATAGTCACGAGAAAGATTACGGGGGCCAGATGGGGTCATATCATGTTCTCTCGAAAGGCAATTAAAAGTTAGACGAATATGAATACATTGCACGTTCTATGAATAGAACGTAAAGACGCATCAAAATCCGGAGAAAGAATCTAGCCATTATCCCATGATTGCTTTTGGATAAAAAACCGGATAATCATATGTGTCTACCATAAGCCAATAATATCTCTTATGTTGTATATTTGGTTTCCTTGTGCGCTTGTTTGTGTACGCGCGTGTGTGTTTTCATTATTGCTTCTATTACTAGAAGCTAAAATGTCTTACAATATTGGTTTTACTTTCCGAGTATACCTGACTTGCTGACAGTAATTCAGATTCATGAAAACGAATGTTAGCCTTTGTAATATCAGTTCTTCCTGCTGCATTGTAAGAACGCTTCGATCACGTTTATGCGCGGAGAACGCGTGGGAAACGCTAACACTCCATTGGGCAAGATGGTGCAACGTCTTCATGTTGTTTCGAAACACATGCATTGACACTGACATCATCATCGTTCATGTATTTGTTCCTGTATGCAATTCGATCAGCACTTCATGGTGTAGCTGTTGAATATTATGAATTGGTTTCCTTGAACCCACAAGCTCTCGTGTCATTGCCAGGATTAACGATTTTTCAAAAAAAAGAAAAAAAGAATTGAGATGACCCCGACTTGAAAAGCTTCACAGTACAACTTCGGTGTATCCCACCCGCCTGTTTTGCCGATCGCTACGCTACCGTCGCACGCAATCGATTAAAACTTCATCTAAACGTAATAACGGGTAATTGACCTATCGATCACCACTCATAACACATACCAGTTCTTTATTGTTATTTCTACAAGTCGAGTGAAAGCCAATTTTGACCCTCAACTAAATTATCTTGTCACAAGTGGCGGACGATAGCAAGAGTCGACTAATGAGAGGGCCTGCTTTGACCAAACCCTCTTATGTGGCCTTATCGTCCTGGCAATCGTCCGCCATTTGTGTCAAGATTGTTTAGTTTTAATTCTGCGCCGTGTCAAACGAGTTAACAAGAGATCGTTGCGCCTTTTTAAAACATATATATACAATGTCTCAGATACTGTGATATTTATTTACAAAAGGATTCATAGCAGGGTTACTAGCATCAATAACACCATCAGCGGTAAACTCCATTAACATAACGCTAAACACCGACAGCATCGAGCAGAAAAAGATCAATAATTCTGAACAACAGTCTTATTCCTGCATCCTGCATCCTGCATCGCGAAAGAGACGTCAGAAACATATAATGATGTAACGGCATGCTTTCAACATTTCAGTTCCGTAAAAGTCCGTATGGCATAAATATGGTTAAATTTGTATTTACAATGCAATTACAAAGGGGTTTTGAAAAGCACACACGCAGAGTTTAAGAAATGGCATACCCATCATCAGTAAGGACACAGCAACATTAGACGTTTATATTTATTTTTTGTACACCAACGTATTATCTATGTACATTACCCAGGGTACTTAAACTCTCTTACCAAAACAATGTTAATATCACAATGTGTTGTCGTTCCACTGCAACGAAATGGAGAACACAAAATTGGTTTTAAGTGCTAGCAAAATTTATGAAAGCATATTCCAAAAGGTGCCTTTTAGACTTCTATGATTTAGCTAATGTCTCTGTCAAAATGATGATCACACCAGTGGCTGACTTTCAGTGCCCATGGGCTCGACCAGAGAGTGCATCTTCAAAAACCGAAAATGGTCGTGTTTTGTTGATTCTTCCTCGTGCCAAAAAACAAGCGTGATAGAAGCAATACAAGGTAAAATAGTCAATAACTTTAGTATTATTTAACAGGAAAATGATAAGGAACCAACTAATGTCCGCAATGTCAACGAAGAGATAACAGACAAAGCGAACTCGGCAGCATTTACCGGTTGTAGAAATCGTTCAGTACAGATTGAATATATATTTGCTCACCACTGCACTTGCTTAAGAGGCGTATTGAAGTGTATGACTTAAATATATTTACTCATCATTGCTCGTATTGAAGCGTATGACTTAAATATATTTACAAATAGGAATATGGAATTGCTTCATAACAAAGAACTTCACTTCACGAGGAATGCTTAAATTTAGCTATCATGCATGTTCATATTACATGTTTTTGACCAATTATTTTCCATTTGACGGCTACGAAAATGATTATTCCAAAAAATGTAATAACCGCTGCAGCAGTTAATCCTTCTGCAAGTCCAATCCAGCTCAAATCTTCCTCTTCCTTGTCTTCAATCACTTTCAGTGCAGTGCTATATTCGGTCACGTTGACCCGGACAACGTTAGATAATTCTGATGGAAGCTCTGCCTTGTCGTACGATTGTACTGCAAAAGCAAATATTTCACGTGGTCCATATCTTTTCAAGCTGACAGCTATGCGTTGTTTCTTCCCAGCGGGTAGCGGCAGGATGGAACCGTTGATAATTTCATCTTTTGAGACAAGATGCATTCTGTGGTAGTTTGTCTTCATGTCGAATATGGTCGCTCCCACCCACATCTCGTACCGGCTGACTGAAACAGCGAACAATTATTATATTGTTCGATGCCGCACTCAGAAAGTGTTCCTCTGCATGGTAGCTGTCAGGGGCCTAGCTACCATAATGAAAAGAAAGGTGGGACTTTCACATGATTGTTGCTAAAAAGGCTGGGCAAGCCCTCAATACGATCTAAACATGAAGCTTTATAATCTGTTGGGCTTGTACGACAAAAGGGCTTGCTAGTATGCTCCTGACTGCCTCTAAATAACCGAAATTGGACAAGTGATCTATATCATGAGCATCAAACTACGGAACAGGGATACAATGACATCCATCAGCAAAACCAGCAAACCTGATCACACCATTCCTGTTATCTCGCTTGACCAACATGTGCCACAGGTTGAATACATGTGTGCACGCGTTGAATTGTTCAAGTAGCATACCACTCCTGATCACAAATTTATCATTGTATCCCTAACAGCTTTCAGGGAAGACCTGGGTTCTGGCACATGATATTCCTGCAGTCTGTGCACTCTGGTGGTATTAAAGCCGCATGTGCCAAGTGCCTGTCATACACCACGCTGGTAGAGGCAACCCTCCCTTACTACAGCTATGCAAATTTGTTTCTGGTCAATTGTTACTATTAAAACAAGTTCGCATTTACAGGTCATGTGTAATCCTGTATTCAAGTAACTATTCCAATGGTTTAGTAACCATTCACTTTCAATACTCTCTTTCACATTCACTATTTCTATATAGTAATCATGTAAATGTCACAATAATATTTTCACTATGACATATTTATTTGTATTGTAGGTCGCTCCATGCTGGCAGTGGCAGACCTCGCCATGTTCCGTCATTACAGGTGTGCAAGTTTGTTTAGAGTGAATAGTTGATTTTAAACCAATTTCTCATTTATAAGGCAGGTATATTCCTGTATTGTAGTAACTATATCAAATGGTTTAGTAACCACAGGGAAATAACTTTCATAATTATTTCTATTTAATTATCATGTAAATGATGTACAATATTTAAAATCATGTAAAACAATATTTTACTTGGACATATTAATCAACATGTATGACACATTTTGCCCCCACCATGTAGTTTCCCTAACTGCAGGTTAACGGCAATGACACAAAGCAGAGGGGTTTCTTTAACTGGATGGTAGGACATAGTCAAATATGTGGCAAAACCATCAAAACAAATTACTGATCAAGGACCGACATTTCCAATAAGCGTTTATTATTCATGCCTGTATTGTTTCCATCAGAGACCATGTAATAGATATTATATGGTCTCTGGTTCCATATATTGTTGAAATTAGATCGTATCACAACAGCTACTTAAGACCTCAACGCGCATATTGCTTATGCCGTGCAAGTAATAATCTTATACATCAGGTGGTTGGATTGAAAATATCATTTCTAAAAATATTTAATATGCATACTGTGAGTTAATAGGTGAGATGAGATAATTTCTTTATTATCCTAACGGAAATAAAAAAAAGAATGGTTAGCATCTTGGAGGAGCTACATATATCATTAGAAATGCTAATCATAACACTATTGTTTAAAACAGTTTGGGATATAAAGACATCACGTTAACTGAATGTAGATACTTTTATGGATACTCAAGTTCAACTTCTATAAATGCCCAACAAAGAAATCAGTTTAGTACGCAAATGTTGATATTGACTTGAAATGATGTATAGCCCATTTGGAGGACATACAAAGCCATTCACGTGATGTATTATTAAAACATCGAATACAAACAGGAACAAGTGGAGCATTGGACCCTGTTTGTTCTAAAAGTCCGTACTCGCAGCCTACGTCAGAAAGGTAGTGATGAAGAAGAAGAAGATGAAGAAGGTATGTGAGTAGAATCACTTAATATATAATATTGTTTGCCTTTTTGGAAATTTGATCATAACTGCCGATACAGACATAGTATTAGCATATTGATAGAGTACTTCGTAATCAGTAGTGAATAAATGATGTGTGTTTGTAAACATTTCAAACTTATGTTCACAGATCTGAGAATATGTCCAGGAAAAGACATGAGAGTCAGTCGATGTTGTGTCTTCTACTCCGTATTCCAAGACCACGAACTATGTCTTCTGACGGAGTTAAACATCCTACATCAGTACGTTATTACCCCAGGTTCTCTTACCCCAATCTTGTCATCACCAGTGTGTCATTTATCATCACCAGTGTGTAGATGGTTATAACGTAACTATATTTGGACTGTCATTGGTAGGTATTGCTGAATATCTCCCTAGCTTTGTCAAACTCAGACAAACTCAGCTCTTGTGAAATTTCACCAGGCAAAGAAGTGTATGCATGCTGAATCTTGTTCGGTACTGCGGTAATCTAGGTGAGGAGATGGAAGTTCAATGACCCGCTGGTGGAAATGACGAGACTGACCTCATGGGGAGCTTCGATTTTTGACACATCAAAAGCAACCAAAAAAACCAAAAACGAATTAGTTCTATTCAGGTTCTATACAAGTCGATCAGTTTCTTATCATTTCTCTGCTTTGTTATGACACGACCGGCACTGACAGAACAAGAGGATAGGAAATGTTTGTAGAGAAAAAACTACCTAGAAAGGAATTTACAACCTAAAGAATATCTACTGGTGTCTCGCGTATCGCGAACAAGTGTGACATTCTTCCTTGCACAGCTGTATCTAGATGATCGGACTTAAAACCTTCTGGCCATTTACAATTTACAATAAAAAGAAGTTTTAAAATTCGCGGGCGCTTCTAAGATATGTTTCGCAATAAGATATTCTAGTAATGGAGGCACATCATGTGAAATCTACATGACGTAAAAGTTAATATCTAGGCAAGACAAATCTGAGACTGACATTATGATCGGCACACAAGTGTTGATCGCGTGGTTCATTGGTACTCAAACTTGGACAAATTCGGACAAGACTGACGTACATGGGCAGCATTACTGTAATTCAAGAAGTGGGTAATCAAACCAAAACAAGAAAGGCTACAGAAACGAAACAACATCATCAACACCAAGCGTTATCAATGAAATCACCCCGGCTGCATTCTGTTAGCCGCTAGCTACGAGCGGTAGGCGATGCTGACTACATTTTCTCCCCAAGAAACGGTGACTGTGAGTCAAATGTGGACCTACCTGTGCCAGTGTATCCGTCACCACCAGGGGCTGTCCAGGACAAGGTGAAGGTCTTGCTAACTGGATCACAATGCAATAACGTCAGATCTGTAATCCTCCCCGGAGGCGTCATGTCTTTGGGTTCCCCTACAAATACAGCAAAATGCATTAATTCTTTGGCGTTTGATATATGAATAATACACGGCTATACTGGACACTTCCCGATCAAAGAAGTGAATCAATGTGCGCTGTGTGATTTACAATCTGCAACAGGCTTTGATTTGTATCCTATCTTTTTACCAGGGACACCATTATTCGTCTAAGTTAAGAAAGGCTAGTATAAAGATTCTAAAATAAATCAAAAACCGGTACGGCTAAAGTACATAAATGGAAAAAGACTACCGCCTTCTTTTCATCTTTTTGAAAAGTAGATATTAATGGCATTCCAAGTTCACTTTAAGTCTATTGGTTGGTATTAACGTATACTTTTATTTGTATTTAGTTTTTAAAACAATCATTTTATGAAGAGATCAACGTAAATACCCCGAGTTGCCCTAGGTTCAAGTCGAATGAAGAAATTTAAAGATCGGCGGAGAAAGCAAACGAAGGGTTCAAGCTGTTACTTCGAGACAGCCATCGAGACAACTGTATGTCTAATATAATTCTACAATACTTTGAAATTAAACATCCACAAAGGAACACTTTAACACGTCCTCATATATAGTTTTTGAAATGGAGGAAAAGAAGAAGTTTACACTGTATTTGTGTTGGTGTCAGCAGCCGGAGGTTTCAAATGAAACATTCCCGTGCTTTCAAATACTCAATAACACCCGGAAATTGGCCAACACATGATGTTTATCGACATAAATCGTAAACACAAAAGTAAACCAAAGGGTTTTATTGTCTGCACTCGTTTACATCGAGTTCGGGTACAGCAGTGAACTGTCATCAACAGGCCGTTTCAGCTGGTTCCCATGGTAGCGTCAGGAGTAGCTCATATGTGACGTCATTCTGACTTTACGTCACAATATGATTTGAATGACGTCACCACAGTTGATGACTCAACAAAACAGTTGTTTGCGAGGTGAATACGCAGTGAATAGTCTTGCAGTTTCCGGGAATCTAATACCATTTGATCATGTTTTTCAACCAATCAGATTACAGAACACAGTGACTTTGGGTTTACAATCTCTAATGATATACAACATATGTCATATTTGGGATTTCACTTTCTTAGTGATATATAGTGGTAAATCTCACCTTGAATCCGTGTGTGTTTGAAGGACACACTTTGCAAATTAGATACACGTGACCTCAGATTTGCATCATCAATAGCAATGACCCCGAACGAGTAGGCACTATTTCTCCAGTCTCTTGCCACATTAACAACCACGCGCTGTTCGGAGCCTGCAGGGCTAGGCGTGAGGGAACCGTTCCTAAGATCCTTCGTCTCAATCAGCTGGGCTGTACTGAAGTTTTCGATCAGCTGCCTCAGACTGCTACCAAGACGGAGTTCGTATCTCTCAGCTGTGTAACATGGAGCAACAGTGCAAAAGCAAACAGGAACACTTGATAAACATACATTTGTGTCAACATGGAACACAAGAATCATTGTGTTATTTCTGTTTGAGAGGCATTTCCTGAGAAAAGTGACAAAGGTGAGAAGATGGCACGTGAGTGAGGTTAGTTTTACGCCGCGCCCAGCAATATTCCAGCTATATGGCGGCGGTCTGTAAATAATAGAATGAACAGACAACCCAGTGATCAACAGAATGAGTATCCATTTGGGACCCATGGAAGCCATGACATGTGTCAGCCAACTCAGCGAGTCTGACCACCCGACCCCGTTAGTCGCCCCTTACGACTGGCATAGTTGCCTTTTGTGACAATCATGGGTTGATGAAGACCTATTCTACCTCGGATCTTCAAGGGTCGTGAGTTCTGTCACGTCATATACTGAGCATGACAGATATCCCGGAATTCCACTACCTTGAAGGATGTATATTAGTATACTAGCGAAACCGTTGCCCTGCTGTATCGATTTGGGACCCATGGAAGCCATGACATGTATCAGCCAAGTCAGCGAGCCTGACCACCCGACCCCGTTAGTCGCCTCTTACGACTGGCATAGTTGCCTTTTGTGACAATCATGGGTTGATGAAGACCTATTCTACCCCGGATCTTCAAGGGTCGTGAGTTCTGTCACGTCATATACTGAGCATGACAGATATCCCGGAATTCCACTACCTTGAAGGATGTATATTAGTATACTAGCGAAACCGTTGCCCTGCTGTATCGATTTGGGACCCATGGAAGCCATGACATGTATCAGCCAAGTCAGCGAGCCTGACCACCCGACCCCGTTAGTCGCCTCTTACGACTGGCATAGTTGCCTTTTGTGACAATCATGGGTTGATGAAGACCTATTCTACCCCGGATCTTCAAGGGTCGTGAGTTCTGTCACGTCATATACTGAGCATGACAGATATCCCGGACTTCCACTACCTTGAAGGATGTATACTAGTATACTAGCGAAACCGTTGCCCTGCTGCAACATTCTGGATAACAAACAAGTGGTTAGCATTACGACCAGCTTCGTTCCAGTTACCTGTTCCTTTGTTGAGGTCATCTCCTGGAGCAGTCCAGTTTAAAGTCACTGTGAAGGCTCCGGAGTCTGAGGTTACAACCCGAAGGTCAGATATGTCATTTGGGGGAAACATGTCTACAGAACTATCAAACTCAGTGACGTCCAAAGCTCCTGGCGACGCAGTTCTTGTAAATACTTCAGCTGGCTCCATGCGAACAGGCCGGGATGTGTCTGAAAGAAGTGTCACTCTGTATAGTGGCAGCTTTTGACGACCTCAAACAGTTCGTAATTTGTTTGAAGACACTTGACTGAATGTGATATGATACCTCAATGGACAAATGTGGATAATGACGCAGTCAATAATATGCAAGCAATGGGTGCCTCCATCTGATCTTCAAATGTAGCCATGCATTCTGTATCAAAACTGTATCGAAAATGAAACTTAAATAGGCTTTGCAAGAATTAATGTGTTTTCTTTGTTTGAATGCCAAGCTGCGGTGCCTGAATGGGCAAGATCGCTAGTTTGTGTGTTAGCCATTGTGTAACAAACTCTTACTCTATTAACCCAACGTACTAGAATTTTTCTGAGACCCTATATTCACAAATATAATATATGTTACGTACATTTCTTACATACAATATGCTTTGAAATATCGAGAGTTCATATTTTATTAAAATTGTAAAACAACAAATTTCGAAAGTCATTTTGTCATAAGTAAGCACCTGATTGTGTGGACAAGGTAGTATACACTGAAAACGATAAGTTAACTGGACATTGCCTGCTCAGGGCTCCTGCTCTTCACAGATATGCTTTGCACTGAAAATACAATGGTAAGATGACACTGTCATTCTTTGGTTCTGCATTATAACTGCACTGTGTTAAACTGAAAGTGTTCTCCTTGTTAAATAAATCTTGCCCGAGATATGTACTTGACATACTCTGAAAGATGGAGTAAGCTTCGGCTCCGGAGTTCCCGGAAATAATGATAAGGGTCTGGTGTTCTACCGATGCCACACTTGTCTGCATGCTGTACCGCTGGTTAGTTGTAAAGTCAAGAAAAACCGCCGAGTAAACACCGTCATTAGCCCGTGCATCGACGACTGTAAGAAAGAATAATTTCAAACTGTATAATAACTATCAAACAAACTGCTCGTTATTATTGGTCTTTTCGTAATTTTATTTTGTTTCTACGAGTAACTTTTACCTTTATTTCAATTTAAATAAGCATACCTTGTCCATTGTCTTTTAGCGTTAGGGTTACACTTGGTTGTGGAGACCTGTCAACAGTCACCTTTACATAGGCGTTGATGATGGGGCTATAACCCCTATGGACGTATGTGTATACGACGGGGAGCGTGTCAGTGACGTTTGTAGTCACTGTACTGAGCCATGTCTCGATCTCGTATGGACTGCGGTTCACCATCGGTAGGGACCTCACAACGACTGTCACGGACTCTAAACGTGAACCGGTAACGGATCTACTGTGAATAGTGAAGTTCCATCGCCCTGGCTAGACCGTGTTTAAAATGTAAAGCAGACACTCAGTGTTATGCTACAAATGAACACACTTATGAAATATGACACATCAACGCCTGAGAACATGATGTCTTAAATATTAACCACATGTTTTACCGCGAGTAAACACAGACAAAATGATGTATGGGAGAATCCTTTTTAATAGCATCAAATTTGTTTAGTTTGAAAATACACGATTAATTTGAAACATATTGCAAAAAACTAACGATTTCGATGAGAAATCTGTCTCCTCCAGATTCTATCATAAGCATCTCCTAGCGAATCAGTCTCCATGATTGTCAATACACGGAACGGAGAGTGAATCCTACAACTTTGGTGGCTTTTGTCACAAACACGTACAAAAGTGATTATTTGGAGGGACATATGGTACAATTCAAAACAGGGAATAGCAGGGGGCTTAATTTTGGTCATTGATATGACAAGTGAAGAAATGCTCTTCACGAGTTCCCCATGGAAACATTTGAAACCTGTTGTAAGGCCTGAGTGCTGCAAGCCTCATTAAACATCTTATCAGCAAGTGTCATATTGTCCTCTTTGTATTCATAACCAGCAAAAACAACATGCCCTTATAAGTCTCAACATGTGAGAAGCACGTAAAAAGGCTTAACTGAAATTTTGATCGCCATAAAGATATAACGCTGCACTTGGCTCTCAGCTAAATTGCAGTTTCGGGAGTTTAAGTGTCACGATGACATTAATGCAATTTGTCAGACATGCCTACTGTGAATACTTAGAAAATGATAGTATCAATCTGTTTTTAAGGATGATGATCAACCTTAGAAGCAGGCATATTGTTGACAATGTACGTTTGCGGGCCACCACGAAAAGTGATCCTATTTTCAGGTTCTAATTTCAAGCCTGATATATATCTGGTGATAGTGCATCGTATCTGCTAATGCTTTCTAATACCACTGCGGTCGCTTTGTTATAGGGATCCACAACCATTCTTGGTTCCCACATATCTTAGATTGCACTCATGGAAAGAGTCAAGAGTTGAAAGTAAATCACAGCAAGTCAGCAAGTCAAAACGTGATTTCTTTCAAAGTTTCGTATGACTAACGACCACAGACAGGCTGGCTGACAGCCCACAGATAATACCTGCAGCGTGAATTGTTTCGCCATTGACACCAACTGACTTAAATCACCTTCGCAAAGGGGATTCTCAGCCGAACAATTTGTAATTCAGCGTCACTGCTGTACTCTGCTGAACTCCGGTTATACACCTCCCCACCTGGGTCGCTCACATTCACCTGCAACAGACGGTCAGTGTCGACAGCTGTGATACACGCTTTTTAGCTTTATCGCATCGGTAATTGGTTTGAGAAGTTCAACAGGTCAGCCAATCTGTCAACAATGTAATTCTGGTCAAACTCTCTGTGTTCAATGATACCAAAGGCAATTATAGCTGTGAGATCGGGTGGAACGAGTGAGTGAGTGAGTTTAGTTTAGTTTCATTTAGCAATACTCCAGCTATGGAACCGATGACATGAGTTAACCAAGTCAGAGAACGTCAACCCAGTCAGCGAGTCTGACCACTCGATCCCGTTAGTCGCCTCTCACAACGAGCACGGGTTGCTGAAGATCAATTTAACCTGGGTCTTCATGGACGTGGTTGTAACCAACAGCCAACCATATTTCCCTGTTGCAAAACTATGATTATTGACACCTTTGGAAAGGTAATCCGAATAGTACGGAATTTATAAGATAACCTTTTCAAGTACTCATTTTGTATTAAACATGTTTATCCAGTCCTGTTGGTGTGGTATATGACACAGGCGATACGTGGATGTACCTGAGGTAGTTAACATAACTATGGTAATTTCATCTTTCTTCCAAGAGGTACTTTCTTGATATCAAACCAATTCACAAGTGTTTGATAAGGTAAGGTCAGATAAATGGATGTTACCTCAACATCGCTTTTGGCAGCCAAGATGTACTGTCCTTGATATCAAATAAACTAACCACTGATTGATAAGGTAACATCATATAAGTGGGCATTACCTCTATATCGGTGTTGGCAGCCAAGATGTACTGTCCTCGATATCAAATAAACTAACTACTGATTGATAAGGTAAGGTGATATAATATAATAAGTGGATGTTACCTCAGCATCGCTTTTGGCAGCCAAGATGTACTGTCCTTGATATCAAAATTAATAAACTAACCAGTGATTGATAAGGTAAGGTCATATAAGTGGATGTTACCTCTATATCGGTGTTGGCAGCCAAGATGTACTGCCATTGATATCAAATAAACTAACTACTGATTGATAAGGTAACATCATATAAGTGAGCATTACCTCTATATCGCTGTTGGCAGCCAAGATGCACTGTCCTCGATATCAAATAAACTAACCACTGATTGATAAGGTAAGGTCACATAAGTGGACGTTTTCTCTATATCGGTGTTGGCAGCCAAGATGTACTGTCATTGATATCAAATAAACTAACCAGTGATTTATAAGGTAAGGTCATATAAGTGGACGTTACCTCTATATCGCTGTTGGCAGCCAAGATGCACTGTCCTCGATATCAAATAAACTAACCACTGATTGATAAGGTAAGGTCATATAAGTGGACGTTTCCTCTATATCGGTGTTGGCAGCCAAGATGCACTGTCCTCGATATCAAATAAACTAACCAGTGATTGATAAGGTAAGGTCATATAAGTGGACGTTTTCTCTATATCGCTGTTGGCAGCCAAGATGTACTGTCCTTGATATCCAATAAACTAACTACTGATTGATAGGGTAAGGTGATATGATATAATAAGTGGACGTTACCTCTATATCGGTGTTGGCAGCCAGGGTGTACTGTCCTTGATATCAAATAAACTAACCAGTGATTGATAAGGTAATGTTACATAAGTGGACGTTACCTCTATATCGGTGTTGGCAGCCAAGGTGTACTGTCCTTTGATATCAAATAAACTAACTACTGATTGATAAGGTAACATCATATAAGTGGGCATTACCTCTATATCGCTGTTGGCAGCCAAGATGCACTGTCCTCGATATCAAATAAACTAACCACTGATTGATAAGGTAAGGTCACATAAGTGGACGTTTTCTCTATATCGGTGTTGGCAGCCAAGATGTACTGTCATTGATATCAAATAAACTAACCACTGATTGATAAGGTAAGGTCATATAAGTGGACGTTACCTCTATATCGCTGTTGGCAGCCAAGATGCACTGTCCTCGATATCAAATAAACTAACCACTGATTGATAAGGTAAGGTCATATAAGTGGACGTTTCCTCTATATCGGTGTTGGCAGCCAAGATGCACTGTCCTCGATATCAAATAAACTAACCAGTGATTGATAAGGTAAGGTCATATAAGTGGACGTTTTCTCTATATCGCTGTTGGCAGCCAAGATGTACTGTCCTTGATATCCAATAAACTAACTACTGATTGATAGGGTAAGGTGATATGATATAATAAGTGGACGTTACCTCTATATCGGTGTTGGCAGCCAGGGTGTACTGTCCTTGATATCAAATAAACTAACCAGTGATTGATAAGGTAATGTTACATAAGTGGACGTTACCTCTATATCGGTGTTGGCAGCCAAGGTGTACTGTCCTTTGATATCAAATAAACTAACCAGTGATTGATAAGGTAATGTTACATAAGTGGACGTTACCTCTATATCGGTGTTGGCAGCCAGAGTGAAGGTAAAGAGGGTGTTATTTCCTACTGTGGAGTCAATATAGACGCTATCAGTGAAGTAGGGCATGGACGTTGTCAAAGCCAGTCCCTGGCTGAAAATCTGTAATAAATGTGAAAAAAGCGCCATGACGATACCAACAAAAGTATAATATCTGTAATAAAGTATGTGAAATTATAAGAATAAACCACGACCTTAACAGTGCTTGTATCGACTAATAAAGGTTTCAGAGAGCACTCAAGATGGCTACATGTTTTAGATGATATGTTGTTTTAAACTGCATACCTCTGTCGTTTCAGCATCTGAACATAGAGACAAATCGGGAAGTAATCTCGTGGCAGTCGAATCCAGTATACTGGAATTGTCTCCTTCAGAGTAGTAACTATACATTCCTCCTGTAGAGAACAAATAACACACGTCCTATACCATGTTTTACCGAGGTCATGGACGTTAGGCCCATTAATACCATGCCGTAAAAGGACATGGATAACGTTATGCATCATGCTTTCAAAACACATCGCCCAACGCCAACGATCCTCATATTCTTGCATTTGTAGAGCAGGGATGATACATTTGTGTAGTATGGGACGGTAGGGTCGCTTATTGTTTTCGAATATTTTTCCAGTCCAAAGCATTTGGGATTTCCCCCCAAAATACAGGCAGATACCCGTAGAATATCTGGCAAATACCAGCAATAGACACGGACACATACTATACGATATAAAATATCTTCATGCGTGCCGAACCAGACAAGTTCTTAAAGACTGATATTGATTCACGTTTATTTACTGCTCAGGTATCCATTGAAGACAAATGCCCAAAATGTTTGGAGACAAAGTAAGACGCGACAGCGACACCTACATTTGCTAAGAGTGAGCATATGTGGTTGCAATGATGTGATTCATGAGCACTTATAGCTCAAATGTATGTACAGCTACGTTCAGTTATTTACATACGACCAATTGTGAATATCCGTGTCTTTCGCAGACCACGTACAAGAGGCAGGCCCGCAGACCTAGCTAGTTGACAAATGTCATTGTATCCCCACTGACCTAAACCTATGTTCATGCTGTTCATCACTGTAGTTTGAGTCCAGACGCGATTGTTTACAGTCGCTGCCTTGTAGATGGAATATAGCTGAGTACCGAGTTAAACAGCAAAACAAGCAACCGACCAACCTATACTTGCAATGATGTTCCAATTTATTTCTCACCTGTGGCAGCTGCTACGTGAGCCAGGTGTGTATCAGCAGCATTTCCGAAAGCTACTGTATGGACTGTAACTGAGGCCTGGACAATATCCGGTACAACACTGGCAATCTGTGGATTTCCGGTTTCACTTCCATCGACAACAAGGACTATTCGGCAGCCCGCGGGTGATTGCCCATTCGATGACAGCAGCTATATTCATACGCATACCCTTTAATATGATGTCATATCTCTTTCAGTAAACATCTATCAAGTGATAGTTAAATACAGCTGACCTGCATATATACTGCAATTTGAATTATGTATTATACGTCGTTCCCAGTCTATACAAATTTTCCACTTAAAATTTATTTATGAATGAGCTTTTACCCCTCCTGAATCATCCACGATAATAAATCGAACATTGTTTTTACTGTATTCATGTTAAGTACCAGCTCTCATCAATTATTAAATGAAGACAACGGTCTATCAAACAATGCACCTCAACAGCCTTGAGAAGGCCAAGACCGATTGCAGTGCCCCCAGTGTAGTCCTCCTCGTCTCTCGGAAGTCTCGCCGTTAGATTGGCCTTGACCTCCTCACTCGACAAATAGATCATCTGTGTCAAGGTAGATGCTGTAGACGCAAAGGTAACCACACCCACTTCTGAACCCAGTGGGAGGATGTCTTTAATAAACTTGTCAGCAAACTGAGTCAGCTTGAAGAAGCGATAATTCTGCAAAATGTATTTGTATCAGTGAGATTCATACTCGAAAGCAAAAGCCATTGTGACCTGCAACGCACAGAGGATCGCTCAGTATAAATTACCCCCGCAAATGTAATTATTTCCATACAAATTGCAACGTCAGAAGGAAACAGTACATCAGAGGACCATTGCTGCCATATTCAAATCAGTAATGTTCCAGTTTCTTAAGCAAGTCCAGACAGACAGTATTGAGTGCATCCTCCTTTGAAGCCTCCAACTGTGTCTCATGTGGGCCGATACAGATTCAGGACAGGAAGGGAAAGTCAGTGTACAATGTTTAGCTGCAACGTTGTTTGGGTATTTGGAACCCGTTTCTAACGTCGTTTCATTTCATCCATGGCACTGTCCACAGGCGAGACATGAATGAATAGTGTAAGGCAAGATACTGCATTAAGCCCTATTCTTTCAGACTAACGTGGAATGAAGCATACTCAGAGAAAGGAGCCCATTATCGTCGGCACCAAAAGGAGGTCGACGCAAAGACTCACCGTCTGGTCGAGCACCTCGCGTTGATGCCCATATTGTCTGACAGTATGTGACTGGTCGTCGCTGAGCGGACACTATGGGGACGATTTTCCGTTATCATATATTCCCTTGAGAACTGGCAATTTGTATTTTGAACATATTACAAAGGAAGCACGTTTCGCAGATGTCGATGAATGTATCATGTGGAATAACAAATGGCCATGTCAGAAGAGTTTTTGATAAGATGAAGGCTCGTGGGGGAAAGTATCCTTTTAAACAAAACAGTCACAAGTTGAGTATTGCAAATAATTTGCGGTGAGGGGAGCGTTTTGGTTGAGTGGAATTGGACATCTCGCATTGACTAACATCAATGACTTACCTTACGCATAGATTCTGATGTGTTTAGTAACATTACGATGCGCCTCCCGCATGTCCGAACACCCTCTCGGGTCTCCTTTTTGTCATAGGCCAGATGATACCTCGGTGTGACGTCATAAAGGTCAACTGGGACGTTCACTGTCCGGAAGTCAGCGTGGCCTTTGATAATATCCCATGTGCCTTCACGGTTGCATCTTCGGTTTTGTTCGTTGTTTGCTAGGCTATTGTGACGTAATTTGGGATCTGCTGCATTTGTTTCACAAAAGTCATGTACCTGAAATGAGCGATTTCATGGTAAAAGAACCTGAATTCCATATTTCATTAAGAAATGTTATATACACACTGAGTATATTCCATTCTGTCACGCCTCATAAGGAATGCAACTAAACACCCACATCATATATTCCTTAAAACTTGTGGTAAACTCTTTCATGATAATTTGTTCTAACGAAGCGTTTATCAACAGTCAACAAGAAATATAGTATATGTATCATGAATGATTCACCAAAATGTCACACTCATCCCCCAAACATAAACATTAACATTAAATTTCATCTACTTATATACATCTAATTACATGCTGGAAAACCTTTGTTTGTGATGGCAGGGTTCGCGTTACTGACAGCAATGATGGGTTTTACAGTTGGGATGGGTTTCCTAGTTGGGAGCGATATTTTGGTTCTAATCTTGATATCCTGTTTTGATAATTGTGTCATTAATTAATCACATATATTCTGATTGTGGATTAGGTTTCTTCTCGCGGTAGAAAGTATTTAGTCATGGCTGACTGTCACTAGTCAGTCTGTTGTTGCCAGCCATTATGTAATACTATGGAAACAAGTGGACAAAGGAGCAAAAACAGAGAAACAAAAACACAGTTGTCACTTTTCGGAATTTAGGAGGAAGTTAGGAGTAGTCCAACTGGCACCTTCGTGACGTACCGACTCTAGGTGAGGCATATACATCAAGGAAGCACTGGAATTCCCATGGCTGGTTGCCACGAATACGCATCCTTTTGTGTTGAGTCTGGGATCACAAGGTTTGTAGGATTGCATAAAACGCCCATCTATTTCAGTTGTGCATCCAGTGGGTCTGATGACATCACCATCGAGGTACCAAGTTGGGTATTCGGGGGCATACCCGTACTCATCAAAAATACCGTACCGCAGATGAGCAAACTCGTGGACAAAAACACGACCTGGCACAGAAAAACAGGTATACTTCATTAAGAAATATGAGTAATATTTGCGTCAGCTTTGATTGTTTTGTTTGTTTTGTTTACATTGTACCATTGCAATAACATGAAAGGGACAAAGTGAAACCATAACATACTTGGATCACCCCAGTTGCTAATTCTGTTAACATCATGATCGAGAATGTAGCTGGGTGTGAAATGAACGTAGAGTCCTGGCTCCCTGCACTGTCCTGGTTGAAAGGTGTAAGGAGTCTCGCCATGTAGCGGATGAGGGTTGTCGATGCGGACATCGGCCTGTTGAAACGTTTTCTGTGACCTTCTCCATGTATCGTTCTGTGTCCACGTTTCCGGTATTTGGATCACGACATCCCGGAAATAGGCTCGCTTCCGGGTGACTCTGTACAGGTAGGACGAGGCTCCACTTATGATTGTCTGGAGTATGAAATATTATGACATGGGTTTAACATGGCTTATCAGTTATCATATGCACCACAAAGAGCAACGATATCACCTCACGTGAATTCTTGGCGCGAATCGAGCAGTATCAGTGGCAGCGGCTTAATCACAGACACAAGAAAACGACATCCTATTTACTTTCTAAGGCAATCTCTGCTGAATGTCAAGTCCACACCGACACGTGAACAGACATGGTAACACGTGGGTAATATACAAATAATATTTTGTTTTCGGTTCAATGTAGCGTCACATCTCAAGATGCAAACCCAGTGCGAAGATTTGAAGCAAGCGCGGATACAGCTTTTTGACAATTTGTATAACATATTTTCCCTGCCACGTTTTGCCAAATTTGTCCATGTTTAATTTAATAAATTTCTTTGCCCAATATTCTGTACATAATGTTCTGAGTTATATTTTAGGCATATCTGGATGTATGCAAAACAACTGTGCTGTTCATTTGGAGTATTAATATCATGCAATAGTTGTGTTATCACCTTCAGTTGACAGACCAGAAATTGCAAATTGAAAACTATATCATTATGATGTAATAGGGTTTGTTCAATGATTTTGAGTCATGTGGACTGAATGTAATCATTGTTTTAAAACAATAAGTCTTTTGATCGTTAATTATCATGAAGTGTAGCACAATATGCCTTCGATTTAAAGGGTTCCGGTTAGTTTATGTCATTGCCCTGGATTCCATACTTTATCTATTAAAACGGTTGTTATAATCATAATTATGTAATTTACCGATACCGATCATCTCTTGGATGGGCTGCCCGCAATCATTGCGTCATTAATGGAGGGGTGGGTTTTAGGGCTGCGGGGAGGGCACATTACGCTCAAAGGAGTGTTATATCAACACTCTCATGTGCAAAGAATAATGTGTAAATAACATGAATGGATAACTGATATTTGATACCAGGTCAAGAAAGGGTAAGAACGCCATACTTTCACTCATGAACAATTTGCACAAAGAGAGGGTGGCTCTGCCAAACGGCACATATCCACTACAATAAAGCGTGTTATCTGATATTCTTGTCCTAAATTTAGGACAATGGTCATTCCACCTAAAAAAACAAACTTGAACAGATATTCCACAATACATAAACCCTCTGGTCGTGTAACACAGATTTTACACCAGCCACAAAGTTGTGCTGAACGATGATTCTGTTCCGATATGTGATAGCTAAAGAATCAATCATTTTTTCAAGATATTCCCAACCCTGCATACCAGTAGGAATGAAATAGCATTTGATCGTTAGTTAACAATGAAGTGCCAACAGCCACAATCCCCTTCAAAATCCCTTGATATGTTTTCTTCCATCACATTTTGTATTCAGTCACTTAAACGCAAATTAATGTATCATCAATACAGTATTGTTATGAGAATTGCACTGGAAATCAAGGAACGGAAATAACGTGAAGTAATCTCTGTCGTAAGATTTATTAGGATATCTTCTCATTTGACAGTCAACGAGATCGTGTGGACGATCTAGTTATCTCCGATTGTGTCCACGTCAGGAAACGAGCCAATCATATTACGCTGCTATTAGCTCTGAATAAGATATTGAACGAAAAGGGCCACTTCCCAGACCAATCCCACGGCTACAACTGTCCCATGTAATTTGAAGAGGAACCCATGTCCATATTCACATATATATATCCACAGTCCGACTGTATCATATACAGTAATAAGATCGGTTTGTGGAACTGGGGCCAAGTATGACATCATATCTTTATACTGTTACATAGCACATACATGTCTATCCCGTCGTAAGCGTAAACTAAATGTAGCTTTTGATTTCCGTGAACCATTTGATTCTGGCTATCGTACTCTTTGTGGTACTTTTTGAGTAGTCCTGGCCTGAAAGATAGAATGTATTCAATTTTGAAAGCAGTGTATGTTAATGTCAAGGTTTTTTGAACGTTGTGGTGTTGATAAGACTGCCCCGTCGGTTTAAGACAAGGATGTGTCCAGTTCTATTTTCCCTGTCTATTAATTAGCAAACTGTACTACGAGAGTATCGAAGATGGTAAGCATGGTATCCAAATGTTTTCAGATCTCTTAAAACTATTTACTTTTTATTTTCTGACGACGTGATCCTTTTATCAGAATCGGGAGTTGTACTACAAACCCCGTTGAAAATTTTGGAACGGTACACCAAAAAATGCTAATTGAAGAACCAGTCATCTTCGGACTGTGAAGTAGCCGGAGTATCACAAAGAGAGTTAGAACTAGAGTTAGAGCTAGAATGTATTTTTAAAAGCAGAAAACGATGTTAGACAATACCACGTAAACATTGGCTATTGATGACCCTTGGTGTCTCAGGAGGACAATAATTTCACGCTACGTAAACCTCCCTTTAGGGTACTACCACTTACAATTTGAGTTATTACTCAGTCATAAAATATTTATCTATTTACAAATCAGTCAACAAATCCATTTCTTTTTAAAATGCAATAATTAAATGAGAACTTACATTGTTAAAAAGATCATTCATAGTTCGTGATTTAAAATAGGTATCCCTTGTGATGGAGTATTCAACACAGTTAGGCAGGACGTGCTTGACTGTGATTTTTTCATCTCAAGGGATGCAGAACGGAGGATCCTCACCTTTCAATGGGTATTTATGCATATATCTTGTGTGGCCAATAAAACATCGTCGCATTATGACCTCTTCAAATCTGGACTGATATCCCAAGTGTGTATAACCGATATAGGGTTTTGTTTTCATGTAATTTATTGAAATCAACTTGGGTGTCCCACTTCTTCTGCATCAGATGACGGATGTAAGTTCTAATGCTAACTTTGCAATCAGTGTATGGAATAAGAAGTGATGTCGCTGATTTGTTAAGTGCTGCCTTGACAGCAAAATCGGCCATTGTGTTCCCAGAAATGCCTACGTGGCTGGGTAACCAACAGAAGACGATGTCGAATTGTAGTTTCTGAATTTTCAAATGCAGGTAATGTTAGATCGACCTGTGGTCTAACCAGTTGCCAAGGAGGTGAAGAAACATAACGGAAAGGAGGTATATTTTCCATCACAATGACGGCAGCAGTAATAAACTTAATTCTGAGCCCAAAAGGCGGAACAAGAGAAGATTTCTTGTTGTACAGTTCCTCATAGAAGGGATTGAAGGCACAGCTATATGCAGGTATGGAGTCCTTGGAATACAGTTTTGTGATGTACTGTAAAGTTAATTTTATACGGCGTTGGTCAAGAGATGGTTCATCAGTCTCGACGTAGAGACTGTGAAAAGGCGAAGTTCTAAAGGAACCAAGACAGAGTCTTAAACTTTGATTGTGAACAGAGTCAAGAAGCTTAAGGTTGTGGTACAAAAACAGGAACCACCAAAAGGGCTTATAATTATAACATGCTTGCTCAGTTGGACAACATTGGTAAAATGATGCCGGCACCTCATGTAAGCAAACTTTGATCATGGTGAATGTTTTGTATGGTTGAGTCAGTCAGTTGGTGAGACAGGTTTGTTTTTAACGCAGTTTCGAAAAAGAAGTCTTAATCAAGAATGGCATTCAGTAATAGATAATAGTACACGGCACGACTCTTACGGAATGTGGAAATCACTACTCCAGCCGGGGAAATATCTGTCGTTTTTAACATCAAAGAAATTAAGGTATTCGTTTATACGTTTTAGGTTAGGCTTGATCAACATACTGGTAAACGAAGGACGACATTATATTGAACCATGCAAAAGAAAGTGCCCAAAGTGTAATTTAGATGTGGAACATGAAATCCATTTTTACTTGCATGTCCTCTTTTTGAAGATGTGCTGACGACATATGCAGCTGAATATTATCTATGTGAGCCACCTTCATTAGTTTTTAAACTCCTTCTTTCATCAACTCTCCGGTATGTTATAATAATGCTGTCGTACTATATCAAATATGCTGTTATCAAACGTAACAATCTGATATATAATTCTGTCGATCCTTCTTAGTAAAGTCATAACATTTTCTGCCTGTATCACGAGTTGCTTTTTGGATTACTAATTTCTAATTACTGCACCATATGTATAATATTTATATATAACTCCAGTGTATATGGGCCGGAGCATATTTTGCTTGACTAACGTTGAAGCAAATTGTTTGGACATCATCATACACAGTGGCTTTCCTCATGCTAAAATATTCTTGCCCGATCGAAGTATATACATACAGGTACTTCCTCTCCGTAATATCACAGGATTATTTAACATATTGACAACATACTAATGGCAGGCGTCAGTGGATGTATCTATCGGTAAAGTACGACAGGTGAGTGAATTGTAATACAGCGCTACTTGTGTCAAAGTAAACTCTAATATGAACACAATATGTGTATTCTTTCCTTTTCTAATTATCTTTGGTTTAATCCAAGTCCCGTACAAGTGTGACTTACCAGCTGGTAGAGCATTATTGTGGATTCTAAAATGAAACAATACAAAAAGTCCCCATGCACCAGCCTGCAAGAGGCAAAACCTGTGAGAATAAATATACGAGACGCAGTTTCAATGTTCTTTCAACTCTCTACTGAAAGCAAACCATTCGTAAAATAATACTAATAATGATAACTGGTCACTTATACAATAATAGTACGTGTATTTACAAACAGCTGTATTCCGCGCATTAGCATGCTCTAAGCGCACGAGGATAAAACTCAATACACTGGGCCTTGTCGAACTCCACACACTGACTTGCTTGATGTTGAGGTACATCCATCGACGGAGATGAAAGAATCAAACCACTACATAGCGGCCAATTCCACACATCAGGGACATGCGTAAAGAGCTTACAACATGATGCGTATTATTACCCCTGATAACTAAAGCTGCCTGTGAGGAGCTAGAAAGTGAATAGCCACATTATTTATACCACCGAGTACTCATTTTCTTCTGGTGAACAGAAACAATTTGAATTCTGATGAACAGAAGAAATTCCCTTGCCTTAGTTTTGGCCACATAGGTGCCTTGTTGCGGGACAGGACAAAAGTCCAAGGAACTCTTAGGAGTTTAGCTACCAAACACGGTCATCCAAGGACACTCGGTGGACGACACTGCTTAACTTCACCTGATTTTTTACCTGCGCTCTATGCACAAGACCACATGTTACAAATAGGTCTGTTGTATTTGTACCATCAGTGGCACCCGTTATAAACAAGTAGTAAGGCTAGTCAATATTACACTTGAAAAACATAGGATTGCATGACACAAGCCAAAATAGGAAATTTTATAATGATTTCTGTCACTGATACGTTAGTTGTACAAATTTCGTTTAAATGAAAGGGTTTCGAAGCATTTCTGAGGTCTTCAATTGTGTTAACGTGATCAAATCGAAATTTAGCAATATTTGAATAAACTCTTTGAAGTTTTTGTAGATACTAGTAAAACACGCTCGACCGTGTCTCCGGATGTTGTGGAATGCAGACAGAAAAGACTTAAGAACTTCTGGAATGCTGCTGAACGTACAGGGAAGGTGTATTGTAGGAATTATACAGTCATTCATCACCAATGAAACAGTCGTGTGCAGAGATGTTTGTCACTTTTATGAATCTCTAGACATAGATACGGAACAGACTGTGCGGCCTCAGAACCATTTCCTTTTCCCGTTCAGTTGGGTAAATTGATGGAAGGGATAATATTTCAAACTCTGCATCATGCATATCAGTCTCTCTTCACGCTGATTACGTACCTTGATATTTGTCAGGATATCAGTGTTCTCCGGAACGTCTTTATGGATAGCCACGACCAAGTCTTCATAGCCGTTATTGGAGATCTTCAACACCAGGCAGCCAGGTATAAGCACCGCACCCAGTAGGGCCGTCCACATCTTCATAGCGATAGCTGCATATCGACTGAGCTGCTGGAAACACACAATGGTTTACAAGAGACTAAAGAAGGAAGTAGAGCAATGATATAGATCTAAGTTTCAACAGTGAGCTTTTGACACATAATGTAACAATTAAATGAAATGAACGTTGGGATTATTACTAGTGATTGTATGTATACAAATGTATGCTTTGACTTCAGGTTCAGATGATGGCAGGTGTTAACAACTAGGTAATTTCCGTCTGTAATTCAAACATTTGCGAAACAATTCATGAAGTGAAGTGATCCTAGATTTCAAACAGTTACGACCCCAATAAAACCAACGATGGCGAGAGTGCATGTTACTGACAAACCTGGAATAAATCACTGGGATTTTAAACTGAGAACTCATGTTTCCTACACGTCTGTGGAACACAAAGATGGGCATCCCATTCCTGTTGAATAACACTGTAATAGAGGCAGTGTTGGCCACTATGCATTGCGATTCACCAGGGAAAATGATCAATAACTTGTATCCATTCACCCAGACTCCCAAAGGATTCTGGTTCAAACTGGGTCACTTTTTCTTGTACATAATGGCACCATTCGGGACCAGTTCATGTTTTATACATGACGACTAAACGGCCTTGCCCTGTAGTATACTACAAACCGAATGTGCGTCGCATTTAACGTTATAATGCCTGGGGATGTTTTGTTACTGTTCTTCAGAAACAGCTGTAAGGGATACGAGATCAAAGACATCATAAAAGGTGTACAATTACTTGTGAATGAGAGAATATGAAAATACTGGTTGCTCAAACAGAACAACATCCGATATAAATGTACAAGTTCCGGTGCATGATTGATCCTCATTCCCATGGTATGCGAAATCTACATACTTTCTGTCATTCTGTCTGTTCCTGTGCATTCACCTTTCTTCCATATTATGATAAATCGTCATTAAACCAGCCTTAGGATAACATATGATAAAGTATTTCATATAATCGAAAGTCCAAATTTCTCATATATATTTACGATGCTAAATATACTGGAATATTGATGACTCTGGTGATAAAACTGCAATGTTGCTACTTGTGGCAATAAAACTAGAACATTACTGAATGCTGTCATGCTGCCAACTGCGGTTATAAAGCTGAAATATTGCTTTTGATAAAGCTTGAGTAATGGCATCTTCGGTTATAAATCTGGAATAATGAATGTGACAGGTGCACGTGCACAAACACACAGATTTGTATATGTGTGTGTGCGTATACATATATATGGAGTTAGTAAGTACATTACGCTTATTCTCAAAAGTAAACTATGCTTGCACATACGTGTTACGTCTTTAGTAAAATACAGAAGGCGTGATAAGAAACACGGTTTCAATGTTATTCAGTATGATTCTTTTCAAACGTCCAAAACATTTACATTCTTGTGATTCGCCACAGATAATTGTATTTGCTGTGATCTTGACATTACATTTTAATGACGTTGTTTCCTTTTTTTAAGACTGCGGTTAAACATAAATAGCACACATCTTGGCATAGCATATCCTAGTTCATGGCTAATCCAGCCACATTGTATTCCTTTGTAACATCATTCCTTAATAACAACATTGTGCTTTTGGATGTTACATGTTGACTGGATCGATGTACATAACGGCGGCAAACATTAGCCCACAGAGTTGAGCACGTCACATAAATACAGCACGTATGCTGAAGTACGTACAAAAATATGCCAACACTGTATCGCATGACAGTAATGACTGGATAAGTAGTGCCGCTGTAGAACGTGCTCCTCGCAAGCTAATCGTGTACACACAGTCAACTGTTTGTTTACATGTATTTCATTCGCCGTTACCGTGAATCGATCACCATAGACATTCACTCATCAACAACCCCTCACAGTATCAAATGGAATTAGCACCATTTAGACTTTACAGTTGAGTGAAAACGTATACTCACGTGTTAAGCGGGACCTGGTAGCACTGGTCGTATATGAGAACCGTTGAAGATGATTTTCGCATCTGTCTCTGTCTCCCCTAAGTTCAACATGACCTTTGAACAGCCTTCACCCTCAGAATTCTGAATCTTCTATGTCAGTCGTATAGCAAATTAGACTATGGTATTTGACAAAGGAACTCCCCTGCACTGCGTTTCGATCTGGGAGATATCCAGTGTGTATGCAAGTGCTCTATTGCAAGCGCTACACTAGGTATTATCGTTAGCTACTGGCTGCTGTGGAGGATTGTATGGAAATATAATACTACAGTTAGCAACTTTTTGGCTTCAGTGTCTGGTCTGACGCGTTATGTTTTGTTGATACTAAAGCGCACTTGTCGTGGCCATAAAGAGTTCGGTCATGGTTGAACATCCACAGTTGTTTCATGAGATCATCTATCTGTCCTTACTTTGTGATCAAATGCGGTGAAATTATTACACTGATACACTGATGTGTTAAACATCCAAATAACTGACGAGGTTCAAACTAGGTTATCAACACTATAAAGGTAGATTTAGGAACGACAACACTCTATCTAGGATACTAGAACAAATCATGCCTGAAATTGTAAAATTTACGAATTTTCTTATCAAACCTTCACAACCGACGACGGGTAAAATAGATTCCTCATGGCTTTGTAAATACGTTGTGAACGTTTTGGGGATTTTAGCCGTCCAAAGGCTAAGTTAAATTTCTCTGGTTCAGATTTCATAACAGTGTTGAATTAGATGTGTAATGTGGTGGTGATGCGGTGGCAATGTTGCAGTATTGCTGTCTACGTTGATAAAGTTGCAGTATTGCTGTCTACGTTGATAAAGTTGCAGTATTGCTGTCTCCGTTGATAAAGTTGCAGTATTGCTGTCTACGTGGATAAAGCTGCAATATTGCTGTCTACGTTGATAAAGCTGCAATATTGCAGTCTACCTTGATAAAGCTGCAATATTGTTTTCTACGTTCATGCGTTGATAAATAAAGCTGCAATATTGTTATCTACGTTGATAAAGCTGCAATGTTTCTGTCTACGTTGATAAAGCTGCAATATTGCTGTCTACGTTGAGTGAGCGAGTGAGGTAATATTTAACGTCACATCGGCAATATTTCAGCCATATTGTGACGAGAGCGATTAGTTACAAAACTAAACAATAAGTAATGGCACGTTATGAAGATCTGTCAACGAAGGACAGCCAAACCAACTAGAATATTACAGAGAATGTAAAACTAGTAATTAGATCTAAAACAGTTCAACAATAGAGGACAATACAAGATAAAAAATGGGCTATAAATACAATATAAAAATGGGCTATGGACTGCCAACAACTGAAGGTAGATCACCACACTAGGGACCATGGGCACTTACATTCCTTTTGATACCTACATGGACCCTAATTGGATTTACACCATCCCTCCGAAGCCATTGGCGTTTATGCGGAGAATTGGCCATACATTAAAATGACAAGAATACTACGACAAAAAAACTGGAAACCTTAAGTATACATCAAATGTTTCGGGACTTACGTACCTTCTCTGACGGACAATAATTTTACAGTATTTTAACCCCCTTTGAGGGTACAGCCACTCACAAAATGAGTTACTAATTTAAACTTCCAATTATAAAATATATATCTATTTACAAATCACTTAACAGATCTAATTCTTTTTAAAAATCCTATGATTATTGAGAACTAGTATTGTTAAAAAGATCCGTCATTGTTCTTGAATTGAAACAATTGTCCCTTGTGATGGAATACTCAACACAGTCAAGCAAGATATGCGTGACTGTGATACCAAATGATCAATAATACTGCTATTCTTCCGAAAACCACATTGAATACTGGTAATGAGGTTATTGGTTTCCAGATACCAAATTAATCTGTCATTTACCATTCGCTCCATGGTTTTACAGACACAGCTAGTTAAAGATATCGGTTTGACATTGCACGCATCAGTATGATCCTTACCAAGTTTGTTTATAGGGATTACAATGGCATTCCGCTATGAAGGAGGAAAGTGTCCAGATGTCCATATTTGTCAAATATATCTAAAAGTGGGACCACACATGGTTCAGGCAAGTGTTTCAGCAGCTGATAATGAATATTGCCATACCCGCTGCTGTGTAATGGGCTTGCTCAAGATCAGTATATAGCTTGTGTAATGAAAACACTTCATTATAGTCTTTACCTTTATCTGATTTAAAAATTTTTTTTGTCTGTTCCTGTTGTTTCTGATATCTCTGAAACTCAGGACATAATTGGCCGATGAAGAATTCTTGGCAAGAATTTCGCCAATTTTATTTGCAATTTGATATTTGTCAGTAATTAAATTATCAGCATCTTTTATCACCATTATTTTTCCGGCTTGAAAATCTTTTTACATATATCACTCCTTGATCCTTCATTTCCGATACAATGTCAAACTCAGTCATATCTGCAAATAGACGGTCTCGATCTTGATACAATACCTTTAGTGGTGTTCAGAGATATATGTGCAGAGACCTTACAAACATTTCAGTTGACAGCAGATTGGTTGCATGTTGTTTTCTATTACATTCGAGATCCTGAACGCAAGTGTTTCACGTCTTTAATTTATCCTGCTATTCCATGGACACTTTTTGATTTAGCAAACGGATTCAGCTTTAAGGGGGTTTGATCAAGAGTCCCAAGAATTAGGAAACGAGGCCAATAATCAACGGATCTCGCAGGTCGCTGTTCATCATAATCATTTTCAAGTGGAAGTTTGTTTTTGGTTTTGTTTTTTTGTTTGGGGTTTGCTATTCCATGCAAGGTGGTAATGATTCGTCATCCGAGTTCCCCACCTACCACGGAGTATCACAAGGACAATGCTGAAAACAAGTGAGTGAGTTAAACTTTTACATCGCATCGGCAATATTACAGCCATATAGCGATGAAAACAAGGTAATCAGTCTAAAACATCCATCGACAAAAGACAGTAAAACTACCTAGATTATCACAGATATATTGACGTTAAAACTAGTCATGAAATCTAAAATATTTCTGACGATACAATGTATAAAACATGCTATAGTTCGCCAACAACTGAAGGTAGATCATGGGGACTTACAGTACTTTTGCTACCTGCATGGACCCTAGCCGGATTAATATCATCCCTTCAGCTGCAGGCGATGAAGTGAATTTTAGCCAAAATTAAAAGACAGAGATAATACAATTAAAATAGACGGTAAAATGAAATTACCTTGGGACTTATGTACCTTCTCAGGAGGACAATAATTTTACACTACTTCAACCCCCTTGAAGGTACAGCCACTAACAATCTCAGTTACTAATCCAAAGTACCACTCATAAAATATTTATCTATTTACAAATCTGATAACAAATTCAATTCTTTTAAAAATGCGATAATTAAATGATAACTAACATTACTAAAAAGATCCTTCATACTTCGTGTTTGAAAATAGTTATCCCTTGTGATGGAATATTCAACGCAGTCAAGCAAGACATGCTTGAGTGTGATCCTTTCATCACAAGGGATGCAGAACGGAGGATCCTCACCTTTGAATAGGTATTCATGAGTATATCTTGTGTGACCAATACGACATCGTCGCATGATTACCTCTTCAAATCTGGACTGACAACCCAAGTGGGTATAACCAACATAAAGTCTTATTTCATGTAATTTATTGATACCCACTTGGGTGTCCCACTTCCTTTGCATCAGATGACGGACATACGATCTAATTATAGCTCTGTAATCAGAGTATGGAATATGAAGTGGTGTCACAGATTTGTTTAATGCTGCCTTAGCAGCAAGATCGGCCATGGTGTTACCAGAAATGCCAACATGGCTGGGCAACCAACAAAAGACGATGTCATATTGGCCAGTAGCAAGATCATTATATAACTCAATAATTTCTATTAAAAGTGGATGTTTACATGATAAATTTTTAATTGCCTGAAGACATGGTACAGAGTCAGAAAATATTATATATTGTTTATGCTTAGGATGTCTTTGAATATATTTAAGGGCTGAGAGTATTGCGTTTGTTTCTGCTGTAAATATAGACCTATTATTTGGTAATCTAGAAGATATTGTTCTGGATCCAATGACAGTGGCACAAGCCACTACGCCACCATCCTTGGATCCATCAGTAAATAATGATTTGTATACATTATATTTAATTTTTAATTGATTGTATTCTTGTTTATATTGTAATTCATTAGTTTGCGATTTTTTAAAAGTTGTCAGTGTTAAGTCAACTTGTGGCCTTACTAGTTGCCAAGGAGGAGAAGAAAGAAGGCGGAAAGGAGCTATATTTTCCAGTTCAATGCCGGCAGCAGAAATGAGTGATTGAATTCTGAGCCCCAGAGGTGGAGCAAGAGAAGACTTTTTGTTATACAGATCCTCATAAACAGGAGTAAACACACAGTTATAACCAGGGTTGGACTCATTAGAATATAGTTTTGTGACGCATTGTAATGATAATTTGATACGGCGCTGTTTTAGGGATGGCTCATCAGCCTCGACATAAAGACGGTCAATAGGAATAGTACGGAAAGATCCAAGACACAATCTCAGACCCTGATGGTGAATAGAATCAAGTATTTGGAGGTTGTTTTTACAGGCTCCACCATAGACGATGGATCCGTACTCTAGTTTGGAACGGATTAGTGCTCTGTATAATTGGAGGAGGGTCTTCTGATCCCCTCCCCATGTAGAACTGGCAACAACTTTCAGTAAATCTAGAGCCTTCAGGCATTTATTTTTCAAGTACTTCATGTGAGGTAAAAACGTCAGGTGATGATCAAAAACTATACCTATGAACTTAGCTCCTTTAACAACTTTTATAGGAGTGCCATCTAGAACTAAATCTGGATCCTTGTGAGGCTTATATTTCCTACAGAAGTGTATACATTTTGTCTTAATCTTCGAAAATTTAAATCCATTTTCTAACGACCACTTATGAATTCTATTTAAACATAATTGTAACTGCCTTTCAATAGTATTCATATTTTTTCTACGACATGAAATGTTAAAATCATCCACAAAAAGAGATCCGTCAATGGAATCATTTACAACCTTAGAAAGACTATTGATTTTTACACTGAACAATGTGACAGACAAAATGCTGCCTTGTGGGACACCCTGATCCTGATTATAATGACCAGACAGGGTAGATCTCACTCGGACTTGAAATTGTCTGTCATTTAAAAACCTGGATATGAACTGAAGCAAACGGCCACGTAATCCAAAATCATGTAAATCTTTTAAAATTAAGTGTTTCCATGTAGTGTCGTATGCCTTTTCTAAGTCAAAGAATATAGACACTGTATGTTGATTTTGAATCATTGCATTTTTTACGGATGATTCTAATCGAACTAAATGGTCAATAGTACTTCGATTTTTCCGAAATCCACACTGAATATTTGTTATTAGATTGTTAGATTCTAAGTACCATGTCAGTCTATTGTTGACCATGCGTTCCATGGTTTTGCAAACGCAGCTGGTTAGTGAAATAGGTCAGTCTATAATTTGAGGGGTCAGTATGGTCACGTCCAGGTTTAGGTATGGGCACAACTATTGCTTCACGCCATGATGGGGGGAAGTTACCACACGTCCAGATTTCATCAAAGACTGCAAGTAGAGTTTCCAAACATTCTTCTGGTAAGTGCTTCAGGAGTTGATAATGGATATTTTCCGCTCCCGTAGCAGTATCATGAGCTTGACTAAGTGCAGTATGAAGTTCGTGGATGGAAAACAACTCATTGTAATCTTCTCCATTACCTGAAGTAAAGCTGATATTTTTCTTTTCTTGTTCTTTTTGATATCTTATAAATTTAGGATCGTAATTAGATGTGGAAGAAGGTTTAGCAAGAGTTTCCCCAAGTTTATTTGCAATATCGTATGTATGTGTTAAAGGGTGATCCCCATCTTTAAGGTGCTGGACACTAGATTTAGACCCTTTGCCTTTTATCTTCTGAATCATATTCCAGACTTTGGATATAGGCGTTCGTGAATTTATTCTGGAGACAAAATTGCGCCATGATTGGCGTTTGTGTTGTTTAAATGTGCGCCTTGCTTTTGCATTTAAAATTTTAAAGGTATTAAAATTATGTACCATAGGATGGCGACGGAAATAACGCTCGGCCTTTTTCCTTGCCTTCCTTGCTTGTTTGCAATCATTGTCAAACCATGGTTTAGGAATGTGAGGGTTTGCAGAGGACCTAGGAATACATGCATCAGCTATGTCATGTAGTACATCAGAGAAACGTTTTGTCGGATCTGAAACATTACGTAGAGGAGCATGCGTTAATTTGTTTCATGTTTCTTTTTCAAACAAGGACCAGTTTGCCTTTGAAAAATTCTATCGTGTTGAAGGAGGGTTATCAGCTGGTACAACAGAGCGTAATACAGTGGGGAAATGGTCGCTGCCACAGAGGTCATCATGGACTGACCATTCGAATTCAGAAAGTAGAGTGGAATCAGAAACAGATAGGTCAAGAGACGAATAGGTTCCTGTCCCTGGGTGTAAATAGGTTTTAGAATTGTCATTGAAAATGCATAAATCATTCTGTGAAATGAATTCTTCCAATGTCTTCCCTTTATTGTTTGCATTAGCACTGCCCCAGAGCGGGTTATGTCCATTAAGGTCGCCCATAATGATACACGGCTTAGGAAGTTGATCATACAGTGCCTGAAGATCGGTTTGATGGAGATTAGAAGATGGGGGAATATAAAGAGAACACTAAGTAAAGACAAAGTGTAATGTTATACGCACAGCAACAGCTTGAAGTGGAGTATTTAGTGGAACTCGGCTCTGGATGACACCTTGTTTCAGACTGATGAGCCTCCAGTTGTTTTAACACCCTCAGGCGAAAAGAAATGATATGAATATTATTATACTGCCGAACATCCAAGTGATCGGTATTCTTCAGATACTTTTCTTGGAGACAAAATGCTGATGGACTTATGTCTTGTATTAATAACTGTAAGTCATTCAGATTATTCCTAAGTCCTCTACAGTTCCACTGAATAATGTTACAGTAGCTCGATTGGTGATCTGGACCGGGGTGGGGATCCACTCCCATGCACTTGAGGTGAAGGGAGAGCCTCCATATCAAGAAGCCCATATGAGTTATGGACCTCAGCTGGGGATGAGGAAGAAGGAACCTTCAAATTTTGTAGGCCCCTGGATCGTCTCATCTGTTTCTTCTCCTTTTGTGTTAATTGGACATTATCCTGAGTAAGTTCACTTTCAGTTTCTGGTTCTATGTCAGATTGAGTCATCTTGGTCTGTGAAGCTGACGTATGACAATGTGAAGCATAGTGACTGTAAGCTGCTCATCTTTCACCCATGATATGGTTTGGTTGACAACTTTTCGAAGCAGTAAGAACTTTGTTAACAGGAGTAGGAGCTGCAGATGAAACAGTAGCAGAATATGTTTGGCAGACGTAATTATGGAAGGATGCTGAACCAATTTATTTGCTTCTTGGTAAGAAACATTTTTAGTATACTTTATTTTGAGAATGTTAGATGTATGAACATGTCGAGGGCAGATTTTGGATGAAGCAGTATGGTCATTTGCACAATTTGCACATTTGGTGGTGTCACTAGTGCAATCTGAGCTCTCATGAGCGCCAGCACAACGGACACACACAGTATTACGAGTGCAGGATTTTGCCCCATGACCAAATTTCTGACACTTAAAGCATCGGAGCGGGTTTGGTATGTATACCTCCACCCCAATGTTGAAGTATCCAGCCTTGATTGATTTTGGAATTTGTTGAAGAGCAAAGGTGAACAAATAGGTGTTTGTTTTGAATATTTTATCATTTTGTTTTTTGGTGAAACGCTTGACAGCTGTAACGCCTTGGTCTTTTAGTTCGGCAACAATCTCACTTTCGTCCATGTCAGAGAGAACACGGCCATAATCTCTAATGATACCTTGACAGGAGTTGAGGGTTTTGTGTACTGAGACAACTACCTTGATATTGACAAATTGTTGTAACCCCAGCAGATTGACGGATTGTTGCCTTCGTGTGCATTCAACCAAGAGTGAACCATTTCGAAGGCGTGTAACATTTTTCACGACTCCACAAATACTTTCAATACCTTTGGAAATGGCACACGGATTCAATTTCACCGGGTTACCATCAGCAGAAGTGATAACAATAAACCGAGGCCATGAAGTACTATTGGTAGTAATTGCTTCATCATCAGATGAAACACAATCTACATGTCTCCTTTTGTAATTTTTTGATGAACCAGATTGTGCGTGTTTTGCCATGGTGGTAGAATAGGATTCAACACCCTTGCTCCCCACCCGCCATCGAGTGTCAACAAGGACGGTGATGCAGGGGAAGCCAGCCTGCAACGCCAGGGTTACAAAGGTGTCATACTCCAGAATACATAGACATGAAAAGCCATGATATCTTAAAGACAAAGTGTCAGACTGGTTCAATCCATGACTCAGTTCTTAAGAACACGTAATTCAGAGGTCTATAAACCAGATTGGCCCATGAGCCACCGCCTTCTGGCATAGGACTCTAGGCAACGAGACAATGATAATTTGTGTATTGAAATTTTCAAATAACCAAGACCCAATAGTATAAAAGGTGCAATAATGACAATCACTAGGCACAGGGCTTGGCGTGACCAGCCGATTGCTTGAATCGGGCCCATTCAACCACCCGTCTAGGTGAAGTCAGAGCCAAAGTGGTGTGTTAGGCAAGAGGAACACGATTAGAGGCCCCTGGCGTGACCAGCCGATTGATAGAACTGGGCCAGTTCTACCACCCATCTAGGTGAAGTAAGGGCCGAAGTGGTGTGTTGAGCAATAAGAGCAAAATGGTTCAGTCTCCTACTGCCCTCTACCACCTGACCTTCCTCCACCGACACGTGACGCAACCTACGTCAAACAGGTTGCCCAATTCGGTCGCTCCTTGCGACTACCAATGGGGTGATATGGACCTAGTTGACCCGGGTCCACACAGGGGGTAGGTGAGCTCTTAGCGTTACTCTGCACCCACCACGAGGAAGTAGCTCGCCACGGCTGTCTACGTTGATAAAGTGTCAATATTGTTTTCCACGTTGATACGTTGATAAAGCTGAAATATTGTTGTCTACACTGATACATCTTCAATATTGCTGACAGTTGTGGCAAAGCTGCAATATTGCTGACTGTAGTGATAAAGCTGCAACATTGTTGTCTACGTTGATAAAGTAGCTATACTGCTGACCCGATTTTCACCCAGATATGTCTCAAGTCAGTTTTTTTTCTGCTTTCGAAGCAAGATGAGCATTATGTACGCATGGTAGTACAATATTGTATTATGTTGTTTGTACATCAGCGTAAAGTTATCTCCACCTGCATGTAAGACATCAGACATATTTTCTGCACTAAGAACTGGCCGATATGCACCTTCCTCACTGTAAGATACAACACGATGGAGGTCATGCTTTATCAGCATTAGAACCTATATACTTTTACAACAATACCAAATGCCTTCCGACAATGGACGGTGTACAGCTTATGTTGATATCATAATTTCACATCTTTCGGAATACCTATCGTTGATCATGAGAAACACGAGGCTCGTTAATAAAATAAATAAAAGCGACCAAACCCTTATCACGAGTATATATTTGTTTCAGTAGTGTTACAACCGTTTGTAAACAAATCGCGTCACTCCAGTAATTATCATCGCACGATACAGTGACAGAACATTTGTTGATGAATCACGACGCATAACTCGCTGGAGTAACAGTCGGTAAAATACATGCCTGCATGCAGAAAGAATTTTGTCCGCTAATGACGTCATGTCAATTGGACACATGATATTAACGATCTCGCGAAATATGCTTCGTATCAGGGGCAACATTACACATACCATATATCAAATCTTTTTCACACTTTGACGTATCGTTGTACATATATTTTGTTTTGGCCACTTCCGTGGAAGGATTCTCCTCGTAATAAGATAATGCAAAACTCACACGTTGACGTCCGTTGTTTTCTTCCATTTCCCGGCTATTTTACGTCATAGGTGACAACATAATGATGACAATGCACCCATGTTGAAATTAGATAGCATCAGGGTAATTCCCATTTACATGCACATAGTTTCATTTGCATGTTTCAGTTTTAAATATATGCACATCTCTCAAAGGCAAATAAGACCCAATGCAGTGTATGTGCATTAGCATAAACAGTGCCTACGTCAGAGTGCTTGTGATAACATTTCTGATTCATGCAACTAATTACTTCCAAGAAAATGGTCGTTGGGTCTATTCTGAAACGGAACGAGGGGAAAACATATGCAATCTACGTTCGCTATGTGTATGTTGTTCGCAGAGTGGTTGAAATACCAAGGTAATAACATATGCTTATGTATTTGTAATCATTTGGTGTCACTCACAATGGTAGCAGTATGGGGAAAAGATGCAAAAAGGGATAATATGATGTTGAGTGAGACATGGAGAACTTACGTACAGATAACATATGTGGCCAGTTCAATTGCATGTAATCATTTCCACACGTCAGTCAGCTGGCACGCGGTAATATGTGAGTTGAAGGGTGTACGTTGTTGGCAACAGCATTCCTGGTATGTTGCGGTATGTCCGCGTGATTGTGAGAGTAGTCCAATGTGATGGAAATCTACTTAAGTCGGTAAAAAAACAAAAATAACTGATATGGTGCCGAAAAAAATGACCACTGGTCCATTTAAACGCGAGCCCTTGACGTTTTTGTTACAAAAGTTGGGTTTTAGGGCGAGTGAGTTAAAAATTATAATGACGTCGCAGTTTAGTCACAAACTTCTGCATACATAATAGAATTAAGAACCTGTCCACGAAGTATGGTAAAAACCTCTAGATGATCACAGATATGAATATAGAACTAGTTTGTAAATCTAAATGTGTCCTACTATTGATAAAAAAAACAATACAATTTAACACAACATAAAAAACAGCTCGCCAGCAACTGAAGGTAGATCGCCATAGAAACCATGAGCACATACAGTGCGTTCGCTACCTGCATGGATCCCAGCTCGATTTACCATCTCTTCAGTCGTTGGCAATTGTATTACAGTTTAGACAAACGTTAAAAGAGAACAACTCTTCTTTGATTAGTTTGAATAAAAAATGAATGGAATGGGACTTACATACTTTCTCCAGGGACAATCATATAGCGTTACTTCAGCCCTCTTTGAGGATACAGCCACTGACAGTCAAAGTTATTTATTCAATCTCACAAAATAAAATTCTTATACAAATTACAATACGCGTAAACATTGTCAATTCAATATCTGTTGAGAATTTTAAACTTTCTAACATATCTTTGAAAATACGCATTATTGTATTTGAGAAATCAATTAGTTCACATGTTACAATATTAGACATATCTATATTTTCTAAATATACTATCCAAAAAAGAATCACATAGGCGATTTGTAGTTTTTAAAAAGAAACTTTTTACCTATTGTGTTTAAACAATTGTTAAAATATGTAACAAAAGTGTTGATGACATGATTCTACACAACTGCACAATTAAAAAATCGATTTTACCTGAAAATGTTGAAGTTAATGAGATTTCTTACAAGAATTAGAAAGGCATTGCCACAATGCAACAAAGATCACATTCCTGTTGCAATGTTGCAGCAAAGAGCATTCACTGTCTGGCAATAAAAATCCAGATTACTTTCAGAAATTTGCATGCGGTTTGAAGGCGTTTCAAGGTCAAATCACTACTTCACGTCTTGTCTCTTCGACACGGAACATCGCCATTGAATGCATGGTGGGAATTACTAATCCTCTGGCGCCTGAATCTTAGTCTGAGCAAGATAACACAGCTTTCAGCTCGTTGCAACCAAATAAGTAAAACCAGTGACCGTCCCTTTACACCAATATTCCATCTATATGACGGCAGTCTGTAAATATCGAGGGTGGAATAGACAGTCCAGTGATTAACATCATGAGCATCGATCTGCACATTTGGGAATCGGCAAATGTCAACCAAGTCAGCGAGCTTGACGACCCAATCACGTTAGTCGCCTCTTACGACAGGCTTAGGTTCCATGGAGATACATTCTAACCTTCATGGACGATAAAAAGAATGGTACACAGTCCCTCAAACCAAAGTCATGAAAACCCTTTAAAATGTCACGCTTCCAGGTGGTGTCGTCTGCTCGAGATTACGGATATCCACGCTCCATGCCGGTTACTTACAGAGAGCATTTCAGCAAGAGAATTCAATTGTACCAAATAATCAATATGGTTCTTCGATTTTTCCTGAAACCTATAAAACCCCTATTTTTTAATGTTATTTGTTTCATGATAATGTCACATAGATATTAACATGTCCCGCAGTGTGAGCATCTTTGGGAAGCCAGGATTGAGCTCGAGATCATACTGATAGAACAGAACGGACGCGGAATTGACGCAGGTACTTCATGAGGTAACTGGTGGATGTTTGGCATTCAACACTAGGTGCTGATTCCGTCGCCCGTTGTGGTTCTTCCTCCCAGAACAATCAGTTTTGTTGATAGGTTTGTTGTTATAACACACTGATCAAACGAATAATAGTTGACTCAGGATAAGAAAAGTCGTTTAACTGACATCATGATATTCCGCCTATACAATTGAGATGCGGTGACATAATATTAACCACGTCAGCGAACCTTATCACCCTTGGTCGCCTCTTATGACAAACGTGTTTGGTTGAAGATGATTTTATCCCGGATCCTATGGATCATTAACCAATAGGGATCGTAAGAGACGACCAAATGTATGGTCAGCCAATTCTGTGTCTCGCCAGCCCCATGGCCTTGTTAAATGCTCACGATATCAATCACTTGACGTTTACGCTACAGTATGGCATGTGGTTCTGTGCAGAAGGTTCAGGTCGCGAATCAGTTGAAGTTAAGCAACGTCGAGGCCGGAGAACACTGGATGGGGACCGTGTTTGGCAGCTTGACTCCTAGGAGTTTCTGCCCCACAACGAAGCACGTGTGATTCAACTTGTCTCACCTTAGGCAAATGAGGTTGTTCAAAATTGTCTCTGTTCACCCAGCAGAAGGTCATGTGACTTTAACCTTCTGCCTGCTAATAGGCAGATTGGGTTATCCGGGATAATAAGAAACAGATTCTGATTAGGCGCAATGACTTGGTCTTTGGAAACTGCGCTATAGAAGATGACTTTTTATTATTACTTACAACTCAAATGGTGTAACAGAAAATAACAAACACAATTCCGTTTCACACTGTGTTGCAAACACAAAAACTTTTATGTACTGTTATTTTACATTTACTTGTCAAATTAAGAGTGATTGGATATGGTTTTACGCTACTTCTAGCAATAAAACCCGGCTCCTCGGCGTAGCGAACAAACGTCGAACCACAAGTCTACCCCACCGCAACCATATCTGGAGACAAAAGAATTCAACCATTTTCTCAGTCTGCTCTTACGTTTGCTTACACTGGAATCAGCAGACCACTATGTTTGAGAGTGTGCACTGTTATAAACCAGCCATCTGACGATGCTTCACAGGGAGCACACTGTCCACTTTTGACAATGTCTCGTTTAGAAGTTTCAAATCAACAACAATATTATTCTGCTCACTCGACGCTTCAATTAATAGCCTCCAATAGTCTTGCCCTATCATACTGGCCATTGACCAAAATATTGTTGTAGCAAGACCTCTCGGATAGCCAGTTTTAGAATATGGCATTATTTCCAGGATCTTTGTAGTACTTCTTGCAAAATACAAATTATAGAGTGCTCCTCCATGCACACCGATGATAAGGTATGCTTTTCCAAAAAGATCCATAGACTCATTTAATGAATATCCCCCTTTAAACACAAGAACTCTGTCTTTACTATATCGTCTTTCAAGGACATCGACCACTTCGCGGAAATTCAGGATCTTGCGGCCGCCATTATGACTGTATGCCCGAGTGAGGAGTATTACCAACGCTTTGTCCGGAGGGATTGGACGATTTTCTGCTACACCAATGAGTGCCCTTGCACTCTTCCAGAGAACCGGATGTATAGGCGGAGCGATACACGCAGCGACCATGAAGTCAGCAGTGTAGGTCCCACCATTATACCATATAATCTGTTTCTCTGGGATTCCCATTCGGTCCAATATGCTCATTATCATTTTCTCATCTCCTTTTCTTGGTTTTGTAATTAGAAGTTTCATGTCCGGATGCAGTAGAAGATCTCTCACCTGAACCAGTTTTGGAAGTAGCCCGTCCATAAAGTGTTGAAAGCTGTTTGCTTCCGGCGATAGTAGAGGGCAAAGCTTGTCGAAGTAAGTAGCTGTCTTTGAAAGTGTCCCATGCATTAATGAATAGTCGCTAGGCCATCCACAACTAAGAGCTTTACTGGATGTACCGTTTCGAATAACTTCCACAACGCCTCGTAATTTGTTATAGGGAATAGGATCTAGAAGACTGGTCCCAATACCAAACTTAAAGAACAATTCCCTGTCGATGTCTCTTGGAAATAATGGCTCTTTAATCCTAAAGGATTCGTATTCAAACTCGTTGTACACATCTACTGAGGTGACAGATGTGAATTTCTCGTTGCTTGTTTCAAAGGAGGGGCGGAATGTTCCGTTATGTACAATGATTCTGGAATAATCACGTTTTTCGTAATGCAGCCATTTAGGAATGACCCAGTGCGGCATCGTCAGATTACTGCCCCTTGCATTCAAAATATCGTTCACTCTAAAAATCTTTGGAAATTCCACCCATATGATACTCATTAATGTGAAAACGGCGCTGTGCGCAAGAATAACGATGAGCATAACAGATGGCCTCCTGTGCCGCCTCCACATGGTAAAACACACCTCTTCTTAGACACGTTGCAACTTCATAGTTTGAATTCAGTAAACATTCGAAACTGCCTTTCTCCTGTAACAGACAACATGTAAAATAATCAAAATTATCAATGTGATTTCAAGGCCACGTACCCCGTCTGAATCACTGAAGGACGCGCACTGAAACTCAAGTAACATATATGGAATGAATCATCTGTGCAGTCATAATGGTTGTAAAATAAAAAAAACCAAAAAAACAATATTTTGTGGATGACAACTTCTTTAGTTGCGTGAGCGCGATGTTTCGATATATTCTTGTATCTTTGCCAGGCTGGAGTGGGTGTGGTGGTTCACTATTAATAGTCCTAATGAGAATGTTGATAGTAAATTGTGAATGGCAGCGCTCAGCCCTTCTAATCTTTTACACCGATACTGTCATCCATTTTTGCGCTATGTGGAGATTCATTCTAGCTGCAACGACATAACTGCGGATTAAAAACGGTGCCAGCTGGCGTATTTGTTAATCACAGCATTGGCCATGGCGTTGTATTGTCACCGGGAGGTAATTACACGATCGTACGAATTACTCGTGAAATATGTCAGTGTGACTTTCTACTAAACAGCTGCTAGATGACTAGTAGTTGATGACTCGCAAAATCCAAAAGTGATCTATACGTCCATGGTAAAATGCATGGTGCGTATTATTTGATGCAAACGTCCATGGTATAACCACTAATGTATATTTATAGGTATTACAAAGAGTAGTTACGCGTCTGCTAAGACTGTTAAATCAGTCCTAGACTGATATCACCTGGGTGAGGACTGTAATGTTCACTACGAGAAACGCAAACTTTTGCATCTACGCAAACAAAATCACTATTGTGTCAACACTCTCGTTCACCATCATCTGTAATAGTAAATGTCAGCAAGTCGGTAGACTATTCGAAAAAGTGAGTTAATGTTTATCGTCACACCGGCAATATCTCAGCCATATCGTGACGAGAACATTTAAATGGAATGTATGCATAAGTTACAAATCTGTCGACAAAGGACGGTAAAATAACTAGAATATCACAGGTATACATGTAAAATTAGAAATTAAATAAAAAACATTTTAGTTAGAAGGGACAACACAATATACAAATTGGCGGTAGATCGCCAACAACTGAAGGTAGGTCAGCACACTAGGGACCATGGGCACTTATAGTGCCTTTGCTATCTGTATGGACCCTAGCTGGATTTACACCATCCCTTCAGTCGCTGACGATTGTATGAAATTTTAGCCAAAATTAAAATAACAAAAATATTACGTTTAAAAATCCTGGTAAGTTTAAATTTACTTTGAATGTTTCAGGACTTACGTACCCTCTCAGGGGGACAATACTTTTACAATACTTCAACCCCCTTGAAGAGGGTACAGCCACTAAGAATCTCAGTTTCTAATCTAAACTACCAATAATGAAATGTTTAATTATATACAAGTCATTTAATAAATCTAATTCTTTTAAAAACGCAATAATTAAATGGTAACTGACATTATTAAAAAGGTCCTTACAGATGCAAACCTTCTGCGTGAATTTACTTGGTCAGTTCATGATGATTCATGTGGAAATGGCCACTTTCCAACATTTCTAACAACAAATAACCCATCTGACTTTCCACCCTTATCAAGGTGGATATTTTTGAAATGGTAACTGGTCTCAATTCACTTCATTCACTGTTGAATTGGGGTGGAAAGTACATCTCCTTCTGATCAGACTTGAAGTGATATACTCACGAATACCTGTTACAAGGTGAAGATCCTCCATTTTCCATCCCCTGTGATGGAAGAATTATGGTCCTGCATGTCCTGTTTGACTGTACTGATTTTTCCATTATAAGGGATAATTTATTCAATGTCAAAACAGTTAAGAATCTCTTATAATATTAATCATTTAATAATTGCATATAAAGTAATAATTATTCATAATTAATATGAAATATAATTATCAAAAAAAAATTTGAATGATGTGTTTTGTGAATACACAAATTATATTTTAAACATGCTAGTATAAATTATTAACTGCGATTGTTAACTCGTGACTGTATCCTCGACGGGGGTTAAAGTATCGTAAAATAAATGTCCTCTTGATAGGATATATAAGTACCAAAGCTTTCAAATACCAGATTTTTAAACCGTAGATTTTTTTTTCTCTCAAATTTTGGCTAAGTATTTGGTAAAATCGCCAGCGGCTGACGGAATAGTGTAGATGCAGCTACTGCTCATGCAGCTAGCAAATGCACTGAAAGTCCCCATGGTCCTAGCATGATGATCTACCTTCAGTTGTTACCAGTCTATATCCTGTTGTCATGTGGTCCTGTTATATGTGTTTAAATGTTATAATTTGTTTTTCATCACTATAAATCAGTAACGTGTTTCAGTGACACTATGGCTGAAATATTGCCGACTATAATTCACTCGCTCTCATGTCAGTATGTTATTCAAGAGGGAACGCATATGAATATATATGCGCTTTTCACGGTGTACAAGACATAGGACGTAAATGTGTGTTTTGAAAATGTCTTTCGGCACAATCACCAAATGTGAAAATATTGCTCATTTTGCACAGAGGAATGACACAGAAGTGTGCCCACTTTATCCAGTTCTTTCATGAACAAAAGCGCTTTCTAATCCACAGGTGCACGATCAGAAAATACAAAACAGACCTGACCTTTTCATCTAACACCCTCAACTACTGCAAGTATTGCCTGATATAACAATATGGTTAGACAGCTGAATTGGCAGTTTTAGGCTGTCCAGTGAAATAACCTCAGCAATTCATAGGCTTTGGGTCAAAAGAGACCGCTTTTAGTGAGACCGGTTATAAATGGCATTTTCGCTTTACAACGGTTCGCATAAAAGATAAATAGAGCCCAGCAAATGTCTTCATTTTCCGACGCTATAATTCTTTGAGAATAAATAAGAAGTCCTTAAAATGACTTTGTGTATGATCAGCTTCTTTATTTTCACTATAGCGACATTTTGGTATAACTTCGTATACCATCTTCAAGTATATCATGGTAAAAACGGTATAAGAAGCAAAACGAAACGAAACGTGATAACAGTTAATCATCTATAATGTTTTGCAACCTCTGTACCACCAACTTCTAGAATGCCACGCAAACAAACAAAAAAACCTGACCTGTTCAACTAAACGCTGAACCCATTTCGTTCATTACACAACTTCACCTGCAGCTAAACAACAATCGTACATCAAACAACAAATAAAATACCTCTAAAATATGAACCAAACACAAAACACAATCAGCATAATCCCAGAGAAAGCATGACACACGACCCTACCGTTCAGCTTCCTGGATGTGTATGGCACATCTGGCTGCAGGTTCAGATGTGCGTTGTGTCACGTGATACAATTAGTCAACATGATATGATATGATATGATACAGGATATTTATATATATATCCACATATCCACGCAATTTCAATTTCAACTCTTCGTTTCATCAACGTCTACATAAACGGATCCGGGGATGGGGGAGGTGCAGGGGTGCGCATCCCCTCTTTTGTCCTCAAAATTTATAACATCACCTCTGAAAGCGGATGAAATAAAGTGGGCACCCCTTCTTTCTGAAGAGTGTCCCCCTTCCCCTTCCTTTCTCAGGAAGCTGTATCCATACTCGGTTTAATATGGCCGCTTTTTCCTTCCATTTGACTCCTAGGATAGCTCTTCTGTCAACCATATTAAACTACAAATGCCCAGAAAAGGTTCTTCACACAAGAATGAAACGGACCAACTCCTCTAGTTAACGTCCTTTATTTGCAGAGAATATGACAACCCATTCCCATTTGACAGACTGGTTCAGGTCCGCTCTAACTGCTGACGGTGGGCAGACCTGTCATGTAGGTTTGGACAATGTAATGAACATTAAGCAGGGGATTTTTACGATATGAGTGTCCACTCATAATGGTTTACACAAAAACCTTACATTATTGTTTTATTTTTCAGTTTAGAAAGAATATTATAAAACACAGTTCCTTATTATGGCTGGCATATAATTACGTAATTTAAGTAAAAACATTCGTCACTAATTGTGTAACTTATTAGTGAAAGTGAGCAATCTACTTCACTTAGTAATATTCGCAAAAAAGAACTTTGCTTCCGAAACATTCTTGATACACATATGTAAAGCGAGAACAGGCTGGCCTGGGTTTCGTTTGAAAGTACAAAGGAAGAATAGTTCCTATCACATCAAGACACACATTTCCACAATTTACAAATGAGACACGGATGCGTCATAATGAAAACACAGGTAACCTTACAAGCACCCAACCATAGTGGCAGTTTTGGGATCATTTCTCATAACATATCGCTGACGGTAGGCACTTCCCATACTTAAGATGAATATAGAGATAGCACGCACCTGTCCTCTCGATCAATAGGTAGACAAATCCTGAATGTGTCATTTCTCAAGATGATTGTTTCACTGGTTTCACATGTAGAACTGTTTCCAAAGTGCGTGAAACTGGTGGCACTGTCTGTTCCTGGTATTCCTCCAAGAGGAGACACGCCATCTTATCCCAGATCCATGCTCATGGTGATGACTTATTTAACAGAACGGCGCCATACAGTTTGAATACTGCTGACTGCGGCGCAAACCTAAACTCACTCACTCACTCACTGACGTGATCGGGTGGTCAGGCTGGTTGACTTGGTTGACACATGCCGTCGTATCCCAAGTGGGTAGGTCGATGCTTGCACTATTGATCACAAGATTGTCTAGTCCAGCTTCGATTATTTACAGACAACAACCAAACAGCTGGAATATTGCTGAGTGCGGCGTAAACCTAACCTCACTGACTCACTGATCATGGCAACAAAGGCAACTGTAACTGTACTGTTTTACCCCAAGCTCCCAATCGCAACAATCAGTTTTGTAAATGGAAAATAACATAAACATGAATATTTGGAGATGAATACACAGAGCACATTTTGAATAACATTCAACACCTGTGGAGCTAAGCTGTAGCGTAAAGATGTTACACAAAATAATCAATTAGGAAAAACAATTAGGAAGTTATTACGAGTAGATTTTAATGATACTAAACACCTGTTGACTAGAACTGTATTACGCAATATCATCGATGTAAGTATGACAATGTAAGCTCTGATCAAATGAAAGGTATCTCTTCCTAAATGTGGACAGTCTTGTTACAGGTGAAACACAGGTTATTCATTTCACAAACTGTTAAATAAACAGTTGTGTTTATGGATCAATATATATAACTCTGCAGTGCACAAGAATTGCAAACACTGTATTCAGTAGATGTCGCCAATAGATAAAGAGTGAATTGCATTCATTCCGCCCTTCGTTGTCAGTTGTAAACCATTGTCTGTTTATTACTCGCCCGTGGAAGATACTGCAGTGACGAATGACGAGGTTCTCACAGAAACATGTCATGATAACTGTTCAAAGCCTTCTGTGTATTGTTAGGGTTAGAAAATTGCCGTGACAAAGGGTGTAAGAAATCCCCACAGAACCAGCAAAGTATAACACTGACAAGTCTAAGATTTTCAATATTTTTATTCAGCAAAAGCAAAGGCAAGATACACAGCAAAATACAGAGATTCACAATGATGGTTTCATGTACAATACAACTGAGTCAGTTAGTCAGGTCACAAATTTAATGTCAACTCACCGAAGTCTTGGTGGGAGAGTGAGAAACAGTTATGGAGAATGTAACACAGGGACTTTTATCGTTTAGAAACGGCGTTCGAAAGACATATAGGTGTATAGACTCTACCCTAGTACTATATAAAAGGAAAGGGATGTAACGAAGAAACCACCCCCTCCTCAATCAAACTTACATGTCACTGCGTAAAATATTCTTAAGGCAAACGGGTCGAAACCAGACTATTTCCTTACAAAATGGGCTATAAATGGTCACAATCGGATCATTATTACAACAGTTATACGCCACGAATCATCGAAAACAGCTATTTCCGTAATTTCACGCCAAAATCATGGATCACCCAATACGGTGAAAACTCACCCTTTAAATTTGTTTATTAATTCCAGCCCACAGGCGCCCACCGCGGGTCCGAAAAACGATAAACTAAGCCTCGGCTTACTATCCAACCTCCTCACTATATCACCAAATCACGGCGACGTGATCGAAAACCGGACTATTACGCATTCGTCGTTTTAAAAGTCTGACGAGTATCAAAAGCTTCTGTCCACGATTCCGATGTGTGTGGGAGGCCTATACATAGGCCTTTCGAGGGGATACACTTGTTGTTTTTATTAAATCGCTAAAGACCGAGTTGCTGTGCCGGAAGTATACAAAAAGTATCGTCGGTCGGGCTTTAGGACCTCCGTCAATTTGATTGGTTAATAATGCTAACTACAATTTCGCGTGGGTGAGTGAGTGAGTGAGTTAATATTCAACGTCACATCGGCAGTATTTCAGCCAGATCGTGACGGGAACAAAACACTAAAATGGAATACATGTGTATTATAAAAACCTGTCAAACAAAGGACAGTAAAACAACTAGAATATCACAAAAAAAGAATGTAAAACTAGTAACAATATACCTAAAACAATTTATCTATAGAGGACAATACAATATAAAACTGATTGCTAACAACTGAAGGTAGATCACCATACTGGGGACCATGGGGACTTACAGTACTTTTGCTACCTGCATGGACCCTAGCTGGATTTACATCATCCCCTCAGCCGTCAGCAATTTGGGAAATCTAGCCAAGCAATAAAAAGATACTTATTCTACGATTAAAAACCTGGAAATTTAGAATTTACATTGAATGTTTGTGGACTTACGTACCCTCTCAGGAGGACAATAGTTTCATAGCACTACAGTCACTAACAATTCTCGTTACTACTCTTAAACTACCAATTATTAAAATACATATATTTACAGAATCACAGTGCTCACACTTCTACCATGAAATCAATTTTCTTTAAAAACCAATGATTAAATAAGAACTAACACTTGTAAAAAGATCCTTGATAGTTTTGACATTGAAATACTTGTCCCTTGTGATGGAGAATTCAACACAGTCAAGCAGAATATGCTTGACCGTAACTCTCTCATCACAAGGGATACAAAACGGAGGATTCTCACCTTTTAACAGGTACTTTGGGTATATCTTGTATGGCCAATACGACATCGGCGCATGATAACCTCTTCAAATCTTGATTGACAACCCAAGTAGGTATAACCAATATACGGTTTTATTTCATGTAGTTTATTGATACCTACTTGGGTGTCCCACTTCTTCTGCATCAGATCACGGATGTAAGTTCTAATGCTAGCTTTGTAATCAGAGTATGGAATAAGAAGTGGTGTCACAGATTTGTTGAGTGCTGCCTTGGCAGCAAGGTCGGCCATCATGTTACCAGAAATGCCTACGTGGCTTGGTAACCAACAAAAGACGATGCCGTACTGGCCATTAGCAAGATCATTATACATTTCAATAATTTCTATTAAAAGTGGATGTTTACATGATAAATTTTTAATCGCCTGAAGACAAGAAAGAGAGTCGGAATAGATGATGCACTGTTCATATTTAGGGTGTCTTTCAATATATTTAAGAGCCGTTAATATGGCGTTAGCTTCCGCTGTGAAAATAGAGCTGCTATCCGGTAATCTAGAAGATATTGGTCTGGATCCAATGACCGTGGCACAAGATACTGCGCCACCGTTCTTGGACCCGTCTGTGAATAAGGATTTGTAATTGTTATATTTGTTTTTTAACTGATGATATTCTTGCTTATATTGTAAGTCATTTGTTTCTGATTTTTAAATGATGTTAATGTTAGGTCAACTTGTGGCATAACCAATTGGCAAGGAGGAGAGGAAAGAAGACGGAAAGGCGATATACTTTCCACCCGAATGTCTGCAGAAGTTTAATTCTGTGCCCAAGAGGCGGAACAAGAGAAGGTTGTTTGTGATACAAATCCTGATAAAGCGGATTGAACACACAATTATATGCAGGATTAGATTCATTAGAATATAATTTAGTAATGTATTGCAAAGACAATTTTATACGACGTTGTGTAAGAGATGGTTCATCGGCCTCAACGTAGAGACTTTCAATGGGTGAAGTTCTGAAAGACCCAAGACAAAGTCTTAAACCTTGGTGGCGGACAGAATCAAGCAGTTTAAGGTTGCTTTTGCAGGCTCAACCATATACGATTGACCCATAGTCGAGTTACGAACGTACCAGTGATCGATATGGGTGTAAGAGGGTAGTTTGATCCCCTCCCCACTTTGAGTTGGAAACAACTTTCAACAAATCTAGTGCCTTCAAACATTTAGCTTTAAGGGATTTAATGTGCGGTAAGAAGGTTAAATGGGAATCGAAAAGTGGCCTCCTTGACAACTTTGATGGGAGAGCCATTTCATGATAGTTCAGGGTCCTTATGTGGCTTATATTTTCTACAAAAGTGTATACAATTTGTTTTGGAATGAGAAAATTTAAAGCCGTTTTCAAGACACCATTTGTTTATTTTATTTAAACACAACTGTAGTTGCCGTACAATAGTACGCATATTTTTACCGCGACAAGAAATATTAAAATCATCTACAAAAAGTGATCCGTCAATGGAATCGTTTAAAACCTTGGATAAACTGTTGATCTTAATACTAAATAATGTGACAGGCAAAATGCTGCCTTGTGGAACACCCTGATTAAGATTATAATGATCAGACAGGGTTGAACCTACTCGGACTTGAAATTGCCTGTCTTTTAAAAACTCTGATATAAAAAGAGGCAGACGGCCTCTCAACCCAAAGTCATGTAAATCCTTCAAAATACCATGCTTCCAGGTCGTATCATAAGCTTTTTCGAGATCAAAGAAAATCGATACTGCATGTTGTTTATTGGCCATAGCATGTTTCACGAAGGATTCTAAACGTACCAAATGATCAATGGTACTTCGATTTTTTCTGAAACCACATTGAATATTTGTGATCAGGTCATTGGTTTCAAGATACCAAGTTAGTCTATTATTCACCATACGTTCCATGGATTTACAGACACAGCTAGTTAGAGATATCTGTCTATAATTCGATGGATCTGTATGATCCCTGTCAGGTTTTGGGATTGGGACTACAATGGCATTACGCCAAGAAGGAGGAAATTCCCCCGACGTCCATATTTGATCAAATATATCTAAAAGTGTCATCAAGCATGGTTCAGGTAAGTGTTTCAGAAGCTGGTAATGGATATTATCATCACCAGTTGCAGTGTCATGAGCTTGCTCAAGAGCAGTATGTAGCTCATGTAATGAAAACACTTCATTGCAGTCTTCACCGTTATTTGATTCGAAATTAAGTTTTGTCTTTTCCTGTTGTTTCTGATATCTCTGAAACTGAGGAACATAATTTGTCAATGATGAATTTTTGGCAAGAGTTTCGCCGATTTTATTTGCAATTTTAGACTTATCAGTAATTAAATTATCACCATTTTTGAGGTAGTGTACGGCAGATTTGGAACCTTTACCTTTAATTCTTTGAACCATATTCCCTACCTTGGACATTGGTGTGCGTGAAGTAAGTTTGGAGACATCATTTCTCCAAGATTGTCGTTTGGTTTGCTTGAAGGTACGACGTGTCTTTGCATTAAGTATCTTAAATTTATTTAAATTGTGGACAGTTGGATGACGGCGAAAATAATGTTCTGCCTTTTTCCTCGCTTTTCTGGCCTGCCTACAGTCTGCATTGAACCATGGTTTTCGTACATGAGGAGTCGTAGAGGACTTTGGTGTACACTCATCAGCTATTCTATTTACAGTGTCAGCAAAAGTTTGAATGGGATCAGTTATATCACTGAAATATTCAGGTCGCAGTTTTGATTCACACATAGTTTGATATAAAGACCAGTTAGCCTTCGAAAAGTTCCATAGAGTAAACGATGGAGAATCAGATGGAGTAATTTCTGAGAGAATAGTTGGGAAGTGGTCACTTCCACAAAGGTCATTATGAACAGTCCAATCAAATTCATTGAGGAGGTTAGAATCTGCAAGAGACAAATCTAGAGAGGAATAAGTGCCAGTTGCAGGATGCGGATATGTGTTTGAATCATCATTAAATATGCACAAATCATTATTTGAAACGTAATCTTCAAGTATTTTGCCTTTAGCATTAGTGTTAGTACTGCCCCAGAGTGGGTTGTGACCGTTTAGGTCACCCATAATAACACATGGCTTCGGGAGTTGGTCATAGAGTGATTGGAGATCAGTCTGCTGAAGTATTAAAGAAGGTGGAATATACTGAGAGCATAATGTAAATGCTACACCCAGAGTCAGTCGCACTGCAACAGCTTGGAGATTAGTGTTAAGTGTAATAGGGCTGTGAATAACATCCCGTCGTATAAGGATAGTAGAACCTCCAGTAGCCCTATCACCTGGAGGGGCGAAATAGTGATACGCTTCAAACTGACGTAAATTGAAATTATCTGTCTGTTCTAGATATCTTTCTTGCAGACAGAATGCCGATGGTGTTAAATCTTGGACCAATAGCTGTAATTCATTATAATTGGTTCTGAGACCTCTACAATCCCACTGCACGATATTACTAAAATGACCTATCTTTTAAGTGGTTTGATTGGGGATCTGCCCCTCACTTTCTTCGAGGGCGACAGGCTATGTGCCCTGAGATTGATGTTTTCAGATACATCCATATCCTCGAGTGAACTATATTTGTTTAATATCTGTATTTGACTTTCTGAACCCTTAGAGGTTCTGCTACCTTTTTTCACGTTCTCCGTCCTTGGTTTGGCTGTATTTTTTGCTACTGTCTTTGAAACTGTTTCTGAACGAGTTTTCTGAGTGGACTGTGACAACAATTGCACTTCATTCTGAACTTTGGCTAACATCTGACTGTTTACACATAATTCTGAAGTCTGAGTAGACTGTTCTTCTGGTATAAGAAGTTGAGGGGTATCGTTTGTAACCCATGTCAAATCTGTTTGACATTCAGTAGAACAACGGAAGACTGCTAAATTTACTTTTGGCAAGCTTTCGGAGGGTGTCCTGACGACTGATGCATAGGAATCATTTCGTACTGTAGATTCAACAAGCTTTTTAGCATCAGCGAAGCTAATGTTTTGAGTAAATTTGATTTTGTTTATTTCCATTTGTTTTTTTTTCCAAATTGTACAGTCTTTAGAAAAGGATGAATGATTACCTGAACAATTTGTGCATTTTTAACGGTACTTTCGCAATCCTCAGTTACATGTGAAGTCTCGCTTCAGTGAGCACACGTTATTGGCTGTTTGCAGGTGTTGACACCGTGACCATATTTATGGCATCTGAAACATACCAACGGATTTGGGATGTAAACATTGACTGAAATATTACAATAACCAACCTTGAGACATTTAGGAAGAGCTGGCGAACAGAATGAAAAGAGGTAAGTGTTTGTTGGAATGATGTCCTTATTTCTGCGGGTGGCAAATCTCTTTACATATGTGGCACCCTGATCTTTCGTTTCGGAAGCGATGTCCAGTTCTGACATTTCCGCCAACGAACGATCTCTATCCCTTATAATACCTTTGCTGGTGTTCAGCGTTCTGTGCGCTTTAACTGAAACTTTGATACCAGCTAAACTTTCGGTATTCAGCAGGTTGGTGGCTTGTTGCTTCCTACTGTATTCCATCAACAAAGATCCTGAACGCAAGTGTTTTATGTTCTTCACTTCGCCTGCGAGGCCATATATACCCTTAGATATTACAAAAGGGTTGAGCTTCAGTGGTGTCTACGGTGTCGAGAACTAGGAAACGTGGCCAGTTGTCTGTTACTTTGGACGGTGTTTGTTCATTATCGTTGTCGAGCTGACGTTTGTTTTTTTTGGTGGGAGTTTGGTAGTCCATATTGAGTTTGTTTTGATTCATCATCCAGGCTCCCCACCCACCACTGAGTATCACAAGGACAATGCTAACTGCAAGTGGGTTTCCAACTTGCAGCACCAAGGATACCTGAATGATATACTCAAGCAGAAGAATCAAAAAGTAATTATTCCACAAGATTGGCCCATGAGCCACCGCCCTCTGGGCATACAACTCTAGGCAAATTATGAAAGTTTATCCGTTCGTTCAAAATTCAAAGGTAACATTTAACCTTTAACATTTATTTTTTTTACGTGTCATCAAATATGTGCAAAACAATGTACACACAGTACACACAATGTACACAGGGCTTGGCGTGACCAGCCGATTGATTGAATCGGGCCCATTCAACCACCCCACAGATAGACTCGGGCCATCCGATTGTTGAACATGGGAGATAACTAATCGAGATAAACAAATGGCACACGGCCGAAGACCGGTCAAGATGACACTCAACGAAAAGCAACAAGTTTCACTTACAACGTCACATGAAGTTGAGACTTTTTAATTTAATAGTATTTGTGGATCAGTGATTGTTTTCCCAGTTTTGTAAAATTATCACGCTGTTGATGATTGTCAATAAATATGCAATAACTCGCGAATCGCCGGCCACTAAACATTCTCATGACGAACCAACCAAAGCAAGTGACCGGGGATGAAGCCATTGACGTTCATCGATAGTCTTACCATCACAGAAACATCTCTCTTAGAACCCAGCTGCTTGTTCTATTGAGTTCTTATACAGGACGAGTAGGGTCTCTGAGGGCAAAGACAGCATGCCACTATTTTGTTAGTTGCAGAAATGTTTGCCTTTAGTTATGATTTTCTTCGTTCCAGTTTTCGTTGGTTTCACTGTATTTTTTCTTGGCCTTAGGAATCGATGCAATGTTTTTGCATATTCGACAATACGTTGTTGTTACCATGGATATTATTACCCTTTTTGCAATTGGGTGATATAATAGATTTCTTGGAACTGTCCATTCGACAACGTTTAGTTTACCTTTTTGCTCCCATACATAATTGTATTTTCCGCACTATATCACACACAAGGTTCACATTTTGTGAAGAGCGTGTGAAAGCATTGTTGATGAAATGGGAGCTTAAATCCACATAGGTACTTGAAACGTGTAATTGTCAGATTTTAGGTTGGAAAAGAATTTCCTTTTGTAGAGCATTTCCATTGGCACAATAGTCAGAATCAATTGCAGTTCTGACAAACCTATTGGACACATCGCACTCACATACTCTAAAATCTGAAGGAATGTTTTTGATAATAATGTCTGTATCAAAGTCCTTTTCTTCATCGGGTTTAAGTATATGTTGGTCTTTCCATGTAATGCCTTGATAGATTCTTTTGTTTGAACCAGGTCTAGGCCTTGGACATGTCACTGTAGGAAATAACGTCTTCAGTAGTCTAGAAAATATGTTTGATGAGCATGGTTTGGCGCCTCCCTCGAATCATTCAAAGTTATAATGTTGAAACAACTTCTCTACTTGAATACTGTTCTTGCTATCAATCTGTAACCCCTGTAGTAACCTGTGGTAAATATGAAAATATATGTTGATTATATCATTTGTAAATGATTTTATGAATTTTGAGTAGGCAGTACTAGTGAGTGAGTGAGTTTAGTTTTACGTCGCACCCAACAATATTCCAGCTATATGGCGGCGGTCTGTAAATAATCGAGTCTGGACCAGACAATCTAGTGATCAACAACATGAGCATCGATCTGCGCAGTTGATGCCATGTGTCAACCACGTCAGCGAGCCTGACCACCCGATCCCGTTAGTCGCCTGTTGCGAGAAGCGTAGTCGCTTGTTATGGCAGAAGGCAACACTAGGTGCAAAACAAAAAATCCCAAATGACCACAAACAACTATAAATGTCAATTTCAAGGTTGATAGCACTATGATGTATCTAATATAATGGATTTTGAACTTGTCAGTTTATGATCCAAGTTTGAAGACTGATGTGGCAAAGAGATTGCAGTTTCCCCTTACACTATGTTATGCTTTGACTGTGCGTAAGTCTCAAGGAATGACTATTGACAGGTGAGAAGAATTAATCATTGAAATTCATAGAATGATTATTATCATTTGTAATGAAATAAAGTTGAGAAATGGCTGTTATCATTTTCTGTTTTTAGTACAACTCCTCACCATTGACAGGGGCGGAGTAGGGGGTATATTGTTATACTCTTACTTGTAGTAGTGAGGGTATTTAGCATTCCGTAGTTTGCATTGCCTATCTCGAACAGTTTCTATCAGAAAGTTTAAGTATACTAAAGATACACTCACTGGATAAGCTGGGTGCGCCCTTTGAATAAATGTTTCTTGTTTGACTAAATGTGCATACTTGCATGTGCTACTTTGATGTGGGAGGACTGTAAGGATATTAAGTGATGGACCTATAATTATTTGTGTCATATATACGCTCTTAAAGGGTCTTAAAGGTCTGAGTGTTCATGTGGATACTTGACAAACCAGAATACATATGTTTTCATTGCCTGTTTACAGGTTACAGATTGATTGTTAATTTTGACCAGCGTGTTGTGATCCCCCAAGAGGAAATGCTATTCCAATTCTATGAGAGGGACACACATCCACTTCTTGATGACAAAGAATGTGTTTTCAACATGAAAGGTAAATAGTCATTCATTACCTACTATGTGATAGACAAATTATATGATTGTGATTACAATATCCTAATGAGGACTGATTTCAGTTAATGATCCATGGAAAAGTGTTTACTGTATCAACCAAGCAAAGGTGAGTTTGATGTTTAATCTTTCATGACTTAAATAAAAATGTATTTCACATGAGTGAGTTATCCTGTTTATTATTTAATATATAAAATATCCCAAATCCATGAAAAGCGATGACATGCTAGGCCAAAAACCATTGTCATGGTGGAACTTGCATTGTGACATCAGAACTGTAAACAATTTTGAGTGAGTTCAGTTTCAGTCGGCAATATTCCAGCAACATGGCAGCCAGACAGTCAGTTCAGTGATCGACGGCATCAGCATCGATCTGCACAGTTGGGAACTGATGACATTTGTGAGAAAAGTCAGCGTGTCTGACCACCTGATCCCGCTAGTCTCCTCTTACCATAAGCAGTCACCTTTTTGGCAAGCATGGGCTACTGAAGTCCTATTCTATCGACGTTTTGACATCATGTTTGCAGCGGTATTACTCTTGAATAATATTGCAGTACGAATATCCTCATACAAATATTACATTGTTTTATCTTCCTCTGACTTTCACACTTGTTTGGTTTGATTTGAGTGAGGCAGATGAAATGTCTCTGATTGCTGATTGGGCTGACAGCTGAATTTGACCCATTTGATGATATAGATCTCAGTGATGCCTACGATGAGATTGTTGACGCGGATGAAGATGACAATGATGATGAAAATCAAGAGTGTTAAGGAGTGGAGGAATCCATGTTGGACCTGCAAGCCCCAAAACCTCTTTACATATTTACTGATTTGCAGAAGGATGTGTGCTCTAAAACCGATGAAGCCACAAGCAAGAAAGATGTCGTGGAAAGATTTTGTTCCCAAACAAATCATACCATTTCAAAAAAATGTATGTACAAACAGTTGGTATAACACCAACAACAGAAAATATAGCAAAGTTTTACAAACTGGGCAAGGATTACCTTGCATCATCAACACACAAAACATCTGTAGCTAACATCTTTCATACAACAGGAACAAGAGAATATCATATATGTTAAGAGCTGTTTCTGACGATCAGAGAGAAAATTGAAGCGACCATGAATTTGGCAGAAGAGGATATAAATCCAAGAACTGCTCCAGAAATGAATGAAGCGCCACGAGCAAAGGTTAGGTATGTGGGAGGGTATTGTTTTCAGAAGCTCCTCACACCATGCTGCAAGAAAAGTAAGAACAACTGCTTCAAAACAAGAAAAGGTTGATTTGATGTAGTGACATCTGAATACAGAAAGAAAAAAAACATTGGGAGGGCTGTCAGGAAGCAGCAACACATATGCGAGGAGAGTAAGCTTAAGGATGCTTATGAGTGAGTGAAATAAGACGAAAGCAAAACATCAGGGAAGGCAGAGTTTAATTTACATCTTTATGGTAAGCACCTCCATGTCTTTATGGCAACGTCTTTGAAAACAGATATGGCTCTTTTCACCAACTGGATCCAGATATTTTTGTTACCCCAGTCAACAGAGAGTTCATCTCCCTTGGCTGTCGAGGATTGTATCGATGGAGCAAACAATTCCGTTGTTGACATTACACATAGTTATGATGAATTTGTGGAAATTTTCACAAGACTAATGATGAGACAAGAATAGTGCGAGATATCCTGGAACACTGTGACACAAGGAAGAAAGAGGCTCACCGCAAAGACAACAAGATGACAAAGACATACCATACCCAGGCTTTTTCATTGAAGCAAGTTAAAATGTTTTCTCCAGAGTTCTCAAGGGTTTTATTGCAAACTAATGTTCAACATGATTCAGACACATTAAAAACTTTTACCATGAAGGAGCTTCATGAGATTGGTTCCATATGGCGAGTATAGTTCCCATACAAGATTAGAAAGGATGATTTGATTCAAACTTTGAAGAAGGAACTATCCCACTCAGATGCTCAAGCTGAATCCAGACAACCAAATGACAAACCTTGGGCTCAAGGGAGTGGAAAAACAGGGGCAAAAAGCCTGTGAAGGGAAATGGAAGGGGAAAATGGCAGATGAAGAAATCACGTCTCCCTGCTGAATACCCCTGTGGGACTTGTGAAGACTTGGACTCAGTTGCATGTGATCTTTGTGACAGATGTTTCCACGGAAATTGCCTGAAGATTCATAATTTGGATTCCCTGTCTGAAGAGCGGTTTTGTCCAAGTTGCACTAAATAGACTTCCAGTAGATGTATACAGCGAGGAATGTAAACAGTAGATGCATTTCTTAATCTTAATCTAAGTGAGAATGTTCCGTTTGAACTGTTTTCATCAAAAGGAGCATTTAGTTGCATACACATTTAAATCTCTTGTAAAACGTTTGTATTTCAACTTTGTGTATCAGTAATCATGAATATGAACGAAACGTGCCCACAAAATTTCTCTTGGATACAAACTATAGTTGTGCTCCTTGTTCTGTTCTCTGCCAATGTTGTGTGGTATTTCATGATATCAACTCCTGGTCATGAGTTTTCTTTATTATTTTTGTTCCTTTTTCGATGCTAACAATTTGATCTTTGTGCAGTTTTGGTGTATACGCCTTGTCCAGCCTGTATCTTAACAAAACATTGCATGTACTACAATTGACTGTTAAATAGCTGCCTTCTAATAATTTTGTCATTCTGTATTTTAAAAAATACTTCGTTGGTGTTCAATGGAGACTTGAACTTTGTATACACACACACTCCAGCTGTATGTATTATACATTGTATGTCTTAAGCTATTGGATATTTTGAAGTAAAATCTTATGTGGCTTTTAATTGGTGCATTTTGCTATTTTGGCCAGTTTGATTTTTAGATAGTAAAGGCGCAGTGGGTTTATTGCATGACAGAATGTCATGGCATGCATCCATCTGTCCGTAAACATTCCACATTTGTTGTTTTCTCCTCAAGAATTATTTGGGTTACAAATTTCGTGTACAGGTATCTTGGCCAATGAAGAGTAATATTTAGGATTTGAGACTCTCTGATCCATATTAGGTGTCACATAGAAAACCTTGTTTTTCTTCTCACGAACCACTGCTTGAAGAAGAATTTTAGCGTAAAGGTACATTGACAATGGAGATTACAAATGGTAGATTTGGTCACCCTCTCACAACAAGTAAGGGAACTAAATCTTCTGGATAACTGGACACGTATGTATTATATCCTTTACCACCCCACCTGTAATAGGTGCCACAGGTTTTTTTGCTGTCTAAACACATTTAAAAATGCTTATAATAGAAATGTGCACCAGTAAATGTGTTTAAGAGTCCACGGTTTCCATGGCAACAGGTTAAAATTTATGCACATTAAGGGAAGGGACCCTATCCCATGTGAATCTGTACTGTATTTGTCTTTATGTTGTGCACATTGAGGTATCAAAGCCTGTTGACTTCTTTGTATATATTATACATGCTCATATCTGTAAATACAGTTGTTTTCATCATGCCAAATGTTGAAAGAACTTGCACTTAACATGCATCTAGCAACCATTGCGAATGTACCTTATGCCATTTAGGTATTTTTCCAAGAAATGTGTTTGTTTCCATGGAAACAAAGTGAACGTAAATCGGTAGTGATGTCACACGTCACATATTAGGCAATTTCTTTGAGGTGAAGGTCGGATGAACAAGAGTTAACACAATGGCCATATCATTACGATTGCACTTTCAGTATATTTTGCGTATCGTTCAGATATTTTTCATGAAACCGATTTCAGGATCTACATATATCCATGTTCAACATCATATCATATGTGGATATGGGGTATGCGTTTATATTCTTTGAAAACTTTGGATTGTGTGAATAATATTTACATGGGAAATTGACTCAGTAAGTTTATTGTACCACAGTTTGATCTTCAACACAAGTGTTAGAAGATCACACGTAGCCATTACTGCAATATGTGATTTAGTTCCTGTGATGTACAATATTCAATACGTTCGAACAAATATTGCAGTTTCATATGAACAACAGGTTAATAAACAGCGATTTAATTCAACCTTATAACTAACATTGATAATATTGATGAAGATGATTTGTACATTGTATAAAATGTGTAGGCACGCATATTTAAAGGAATTTTCTTGTTCATTTAATTGGTTTGCGTCGTTTTTATAGACAAAGCAGTTATGAAAGTTGACTTACCAGGTGCAAGTTTGTCAAAACGTTTTAGGATTCCTTTTTATTGTTTTGGATAATAAAGTCAATTCGAATTCGATTAAAACCTATGTTAATGACAGAATATCTAACTCAAACAATATTTATACGAACATTGTTTAAAAATATATAAACCAGGCCTTGTCTTAATTTGGGCAAACCTTACGTCCATATTCTAATAGTTCCATAGTGAAAAAGCGATCCCTTTGTACCTTTCATTGCATACTTATGAAGTGAAATAATTACATAATCACAAGAAGAAAGGTTTACATGTTTACATGTTTATTAAATCAATTTATGCTCAATTGATGCCAGACATGTGCGCGTACGCGTGTTGCTCCCAATACCCAGCGGTAAGGCATTCATTTCATGTTTTTCCTAAAAAGTGTTGAATTCTGACACAGAACAGAGATCTGTTACACACTGAGTGATAATCACTAATAAATGATAAATACTAATCAGCAAACCAGTGTCGTCTTTTTCTGACGTCACAAAATGCACAAAACATGCCATGACGTCAACTAAAATGTCGCATTATTTTCAGTTATTTCATTACATTTGAGAATGTGTGTTACACCATTAATAAAGATGTAAAATTAATGAAAATACATCTACAGAAACAGGAGAATAAAGGAATCTAGGAACTAAATTGTGTATCGGATAGGGCCATACAAATCGCTATTGACTGCTTTCTGATGTAGTACATTGGCATCTTTTCTTACAAATTCTGAAACTACCAAACGGTATCCTCTCACATTGGGTAAATTTGTATCGGAACAGTTTGGTTCAGTGTGAACAAAACATAACGAAAATATACTGTCCGAATCCACAGGAAATTCTCTCCAAATGATCTGAGTTACATTGACCGAATGTAAAGCATAGCGGAGGTATGCCCCATATCTTTATACGTGCATGACCTCTCTGTCGACGTTTGACGTTATAAAAGAAAATCGATTTTTGACATTTATTGCCGGTCATATTTTATCTTGTGCGTATGATGTTATGCATTACCACATAAATCCATTTCATATACACTTATGTCGTTCAGATATCAAGCTGTATATTCTTCGCCCACACGTTCCGTAAAGATGACAAATTAAAAAAACTCGTTGCAGAGTGCTTCTATCAGTGCAAGATACAAAACGGAGAACTTTACTGTTTTTTAACGCACACAAAAGTTTTGGGCAACATTTAGCAGTGTCTATTTCTCAAACCCCTGAGGTTGTCACAGTTATATTTATACCAACGATAGGAAATTTAATATTCTAATTTTCTGTGTAATTTTATGGACCAGATCCAGGACCACACGAGCTCAATTCTCGCACAACGTTCACTTACGTTTCAAACCTTACGAAAATGTGCACCTGAAAAAACCCCTCGGCATCCAGGGGGTTAAGTGTGATTATATATAGTGCAAATCCTGCTTGGATGATCCAAGGACGTGTTTCTGCTGCATTTCGACATCAAAATATGAATTGCCGCTGACAGATATTTGGGTTGCGTCCTATGGACACAAACATATTTGAATTTGAAAACTCCGCTTCCACAAAAATACAAGTTTGGAATAATCAGATATGCTGCAATAAATATTGTTATCGTTTGTCACAGTAGCTGCAAAAACTTTCAAGAGAACCAGTTTTCATCCACATGCAATAATGTTCTTGATGGGTTGTCATCTTTAGCTCAACCAATGAACGCGTGTTTCTAAAATTCGGTAAAGTTCGGTGTCGGTTTTCGTTTATGATCGTGAATGATCATGTGTCAGAAAAACATATGAGCTTCTTTAAGTCTGAAGAACAGGAACTTTATTTACCTGACGGGAACTTGTAGAGTTGAACAGTGAACATTATGAAGTCAAATCAGACCTTGATTTTGAGGAGCAGAGTAACAAACCCACAATTATCAGTCGCAAGGTGAACGCGCCAGGCCAAAAGTTGTTAAACCTAAATCTTAACAACATTTACATTATTTACATAACACCGAGTTCTATCGAGGTGAAGGACTGTTTATTTGACGAATTTGGTAGAGTACCCTGGGTCCTTCTGTGTGGGTTTATTTTCACATGTGCGTGCTCGCGCATTGTCTCGCATCTCAAAACTGTTGGTTTCTTCTCCAAACATCAAGCAAAAGAGACTGACACAACTTTCAGAATTATTCAGCCATCTCCAAATAAAGTATAATTTTGAGAGTCAACAAAAACGTATCCATATGCTATAATTTCAAACTCGTTTTCACGTGTCTACATTAAAGAGTGCTTGAGTTAATTCAATTCATCTTCTCCTTCGTAAATTTCACACTGAAATTAAATACGTTTTCTTTATATTTTCAGTCGACATTTAGGCTCGTATGTTAAGAAGAAGAAAAACATAACTGTTATCTGTGAACATGTTATTTTTAAATCTTCATATATTTTATTTTTATTTTTTATTAGCATAGGAACAGATCCGATACATAAGTACATATAAAATGCATATATACAGCTACTGTGTAAATCCAGGTATGTCCATTTCAAATAGAGATGAAGATATTGTCCATGGATGTGAAAGTAACATCCTTGAAAATGCACAAAATAGTTTTGAATAATATATTAACTAATTAGGGGGAAAGGGAGAAATACTAGGAGTGAAAGTGTGAAAATAGGACTAGAAAGACAGGAGAAGTGAAAAGAGTAGATGTAGGCAAGAAGACAGGGGAGTGGGCGAGCCAGTGGATGTGTGTTTACGCTGTTATTGTCGACATCGATGTTGACCATTTGATTTTAGTGTGGTATTCGCAGGGCCGTTTTATTAATCTATAAACCATTGATTAAATTGAATGTGAATGAAGATAACATTATTTAGTTGTTCATTTACAACCACGAGCCATTGGTGTTGTATTTACATATGCGGAGGTAGGAATATGGAGCTGGAAGCATGTAGGTATCGTTTTACAATGTGTGTGTCTTGTTTGCTTTCATGTTTACACCTCCGTCAACGACTAACCACATATTATGACGCATTTCACTGATACCGGAAATTTATCATTTCCGTAAGTGAGTATGGTTACACACAATTATCTTAGTCGCTTATTTACCATATTTTCCCATTCCGGTCTTATTATAAATCAGAACATTTCATTTTATTCTAATTATCCATTATTTAAACAACTGTGTGCTATCATACAGAAACTGGAAACAGAAGGAAGACATGTAATTGTAACCTTCATGATCAGCAAGTAGAATGAGCAATGTACTTTTTGAAAGAACCAAGCATAATGCAAACTGTGCTTATGTCTGTGGTTAACTTGATTTCAGAGCTGTTGAGAGGCTCAGTCAGTATTTTGAATGTTTTGGTCAGACCAATAAAACGTTCATGTAAACTCTCTTGCTTGATATATTCCCATCACGTAATATAACTCTTGCCAGAAATACTACTCTTGCCATTGGCATATTAATGGTCATATCTTTGGCTGCAAATATACCTTGTACGTCACAACCTTTACTGGACATGATAATATCACCACCAAACTACTGCGTTCTACTATCTGACGTTTCCTTGTGTAGCAACCATATGTATGTGACACACATGACACAAGACCACTTAGTGTAGATCCAACAAGGATTTTAATTGTATTGTGATATTTGTAGGTTGGAAACATACTGAACAATGGGATGTTTAAGTTTCTGGATGGGGAATTCAGTACCATCTATGACAATCCTTGCAGATGAAAATTTGGACTAGAAGTGATCAGGGCCAGTATAATGCATCAGTCTCTTTCAGCCACTTATGGGGTTCACTAACTGTCTATTCATACAATTTACCCAGGTGATTCATATATTAATAAGAGTTTTCTCAGAAATTCCTAAATTAAGTCAAAGTTCAGATTAGCCTGGTGTCTTTGCAATTTTATAACTGATTTTCAACAGTAATGGTTATACTGAGTACTTTACTGTGGAGATAATACAGATGATATGCTCAAGGACCCAAACATTTTGCGCGCTCATAATATTTACATTGTTACGTAGATATTCATCTGCAAATGCCACAGTAAGGTTCATGACAATGCATATTTATATATATCAAACAGGCTGCATGCGTTGGTTTCCGTCGAACTTAGATGACAGCACGTGGAACCGTCCAACCCATGTAAACAAACGATCGCTACGATATTTTTCAGTGAAATTAAACCATTCTATTAAAGACGTGGAATAACGTGTAGGCTCGTCAAGAGTTAAGAAATATGTACATTTTATTGAATGGACTATGTAAGATATGACAAATCACACCTTTCTGGTCTGTGGCAGCGGTACTATGCTGATCACATGGAACTGGGTAGAATACTGGTGTTTGACACCACCTCTTGGCAAAGTGGTAAATGAGAATAACAGAGGCATGTTTATCCCTAAATCCTTGATTCCATGGTATCCGCGAGCGTTACGTTACAAAACACAGAAACGTAGTGCCTGTACAGAGACAAAAAATATAAATGCCCTCGTGTTTTATTACGTGATGATCGTCAGTAACGGATGATGATACGAAATTCCATATCAACAAATATGTACAGTTTCAACATATCCGAACAAATCATTTATGCATTACCCCTCCGGTGAATCCGACTTCATTTTGTTTTCCCGACTCCACGTAGAAGTATTTGCCATGGGAACGTGACGTGAAGCTATTATTAAAACAAAACATCATTGCTAATAATCCAGCTAGTTTAAATGTGTCTCTTGGTCTTCCATGCATTTTTCCAGATATTTGATAAGCACACCGAGGAATGGAATCGATAATAGATGCCCATGGGTACTGAAATATGAGTAAATATGGCCCATGCTTCATATCCATAGAACTCCACCTGAACTGGGTTATGTTTGGGCTTCTGTGTTTGAAAGGTGTTCATTGCCCACATAGCGAAGTTACACAGCAACAGAAAGGTTACCAATTCCCGACCTGGTTTCTTGCTAACTTGTGAAGGTGTTGCAGCAGTCATCCGATCTCCCGCCATAATAAATATTGTCTGCATCGTAGCCTGTACCATCATCATTACATTGGAAACAATCGTCAAGGCAGTCCTTCCGTCATACGGATGTAAGATGGCAGCAACTAGACTAAAGAGTGAGAAACACAACAATCCAGTGTAGGAAATGAGGATCAGTGTGTCCTCTAGGTCACCCTTGTGTTCTGAGTGGAAGCGATGGTGTTTCATCTTCTGGGCAGCAATGACAAGAGCTACAGAGGTGACCAGGTACATGCACGAGCTTGAAAGATGTGTCATGATGATGGCAGTGCTGGACATGACCTCCTCAGCCGCGAGAACATAGAAGGCTATGATGGAGATGATGGACCCCACCGTGAGAAGGATGCCGAGAAATAAGCCTCGGTTGGACCCTGCACAGTCAACACTCATCCTCTGATGGCCCATAGCTTCTTCGTCTTCGTCATGAGAAAGGGGGTGGCTTCTCCTCCGTCGATGTCCAACATTCTTCCACATTACGTATAAAATCCCTGTACCGACAAAACATATATTTTCATCACAAATGGTATCTACATTTATAATGCCAATGAATATTTGCATTTCTAACAACTGTTCACATGCGTACAATACTAAATTTCAACATTACCCCATTTCAATGCTGTTCAAAAAGACGTGCAAGTGACCATGTTCTCTCGTCACTGCACAGACGTACTGAGAGACGCACATACTCACGCACGCTAAGATATTGACCAATTGGCGAGGATGTTTACGGTTGCTCCAAATTTATATTTAAGGGGTTGTAAATAAGTAACAGTATATCTAAAAGTAACACGGCACCAAATTCAACTCGCTGTTACGTAACTAATTATAATATAAAGCGTCCATCGGCTAAATATTCCTACAAGGCTCTTCGTGTGGGTTGTTTCTCGCACACAGACCTGACAGGCCGTGAAATAAATGGATTTCAGTTCTTTATCCACTATAGGTTCAGCTATGCTACGTAGCTCTGACTTACCCGCACACATCAGACTGTATTCAATAGTGCATGGGTACAGGTATGGACCAGAAGACTCGACAAGCTCAGTCATCGTAGTTTTCTGGGGACAGATATCTCCAGCTGACGTCGAGGCTGATGCTGCTGAACGAAACCCGTCATGTCACGACCGTACAGATCATCATCATCATCATCATCATCATCACCAACAACATCATCTTCTACTTCCCTCTTCATCATCCACATCACCATCCCCATCATCAATACTGTTAACTGCACATCTAATATTTAAATGGAAATATTTTGAACCAGTGCCCTCTCTATAGACGGCTTTGGATACACATATCTTTATGAGCTTAAATCCTGAACAATGGAGCGATAGACCAGGCCTTGTTTCGGGCAATCAGATGGGCCACCATCATATGAAAGTCACGGTAATATCACACATAAAACTTCAGAATCGCTGTTGTATCATTGTAACACAATCCAGCCACTTTTATGCCATTGTCGAGATACCATCGTCCATGATGTGCGTTTAGTGCTATATATAGACGATATATTCCGGCTGAAAAAGAAATGAATTTATTTTGGGTTAAATACGGTAGAGCTTGCCTACTGCAGCGAAGGTGTTTTGCACGTGAGATTTGTGCTGAAGCCACGTGACGAAGGTGACGTGGTGAGATTGAGCATGAGTTGAGTCATTCGAGGTCTTCGCACAACACGGCGAGCAGCTTTCTTAAATCGAGTGTATTGGAACTTGTTGAAGTTATGAAGGTTTCAGTATTGAACCTTCAATCCGTATGGATAATTCTGGATTACAAGCCGGATGGTTCATCTACGCAGTATTGCGATCTGTATTAGCAGTGAGGTACTGAGGTTCGGATGTAAGGAGGAGAGGGCTGACCTGATGTGATTTTATATGACATGGAGCGGCCTGGAGATGGGACCTGACCCAAAATTGAGGATGTAAGGAATTGGAGATATGTATTTTAGTTTTGTCTTGCATTTAAACACAAACAAATGAATAATAACAGTAATGATAATAATATATTAATAATATTAATAAAATGAAGTTAGTATTGCAGGAACGTCTGTTGTATACTTCATATATGTGTAAGCAGTTTTTTCTGGTTTTGAATTTGCTTGTTTTTCAGGTACAGGTTGAAGGTGCAGACGAGATGGTATTTTAATATTCTGCCGGCTCTTTGTATACTCTGTGTTAATAAACCTGCTCGCCTGTGAGCTGCGGTAGGCATTACCCATGCGAAGTATTTTGTTGTACATAAATAAATATTTTATGTTCGTTTGATCGAAGAGAATTAGAACATAATCGACTTCACTGGCAGTTAAAACAAATAAGTGTACCTTGAAGCGTTCCGTTATCATCCCACTGAGAGTCATTGCTATGGATATCATTGGTTGTGTCATAGCTTACTGTGTGCTGAGGGAAGTAGTCGTGGTGATGACTCTCGTTCTGCTGACCATGATTGTGTGCGTGTATTGTGTGTAGCGTCTCCACGACGATACTCCTGAACCAGACACATACATTCGCAGTACACATGTGCATCAGACCAAAGCGAGCAAGGGTTTTGTAACGATGGATGCACATCTGAAAACAACAAACAATCACCTATATCGCATCACCGGCTGCCAAGTAGTTTAATCCCAGCCAGCTTCTTTAACTCCTATGTAACTCAACAGAGAATTTCCTCGCACACGTGTACTTTGAAGGGAAGGCTATTGTGAGAGCGTCATCAAGTTCAAATCGTGCTCAGAAACAAATCTATAGAAATTAAAAATGCGTATTGATGAAAACAGAAATCATTATACGAAACAAAGATAAAGTAGTAGTCCTTATAATTTTGCTTGTCGTAATTAAATATTATAGTAGTTCAAATTGCCTTTTGATTAATACTAGGTTTGAATATTTTTCCCCTTTGGGCACATACAAAATTCCTCAAAAGTGAGAGGAGAGAGAAAAATATTTTGGAAATTGTTCACGTTTGTTGATTACCCTGAGAGGATTTGACGTGTTCCAACCTAAAAATCTAATTCACTTTATCACAGTTGTACTCGGATTAAGGGTAGTTATGTTCATACATAAGGTCGATGGAATCCTGTATTTACATGACTATAATATGCTACAAATACCGCCATCTCCCTCTTACAAGTTACATGCACGACAAACAATTATTTACCTTCGAATTGAGAAATATGAAGTAAAGTTGTGTGAATGTAAAAATAAGGTGGAGAATGGGTTCGGCTGACTCCAGGATGCTGAAACAGTGGGAGAGGTCTTGCTCAAACACCAGGAATTGTCCGAAGTGAAGGCCACTATGGATCATACTCCCAATACCGAAACCTACGGAGCGAGAAACACAAGAATTGTACAGTATCTAGGATCAGTGTCGTTTCATATACAGAGAGGGTCCACTAACCAATAAATGTGAGCTTTTTAAGGTATGAATTCTTAACAGTTGTCTCACAATATCGTCCTTCTTATCCATATTGCTGTATCCACGCATGGATTAGTATATGTGTTACGCACTTAAACCCTGCCAGGATTCCCTTATCGTGAGTTGAGGCCAAAGATTCTTTCACGATCACTGGGTCGTCTTGACCCCTGTGTTTGTTTGCTTTATCCGCAACGACTTGTGTGACTTAACAACAATGAGTGAGTGAGTTTAGTTTTACTCCGCACTCAGTAATATTCCAGCTATATGACGGCGGTCTGTAAATAATCGAGTCTGGACCAGACAGTCTAGTGATCAAAAACACGAGCATCGATCTGCGCAACTGGGAACCTATGACATGTGTCAACCAAGTCAGCGCGTCTGACCACCTGATCCCGTTAGTCGCCTCTTACGACAAGCATGGGTTGCTGAAGGCCTATTCTACCCCGGGACCTTCACGGGTCTGACTTAAAAACAAAAAGCATCACACGATGTAGTGACTGACATGATGAGCATTGACTGGCATCTTGAACATATATGCCTGCAATTGGAATACAATGACCTGCCCCGTTAATCTCCTAAGACAATCATCAGTCGCTAAACGCAAGCGTTAAACCGGATCTTCACTGGTATAAGAAAATATATGATTTCGCAGTTACCGCGTTTGTGACAAGTAGGCGGGGCAAGTAATTTGGACGAATACACTTGGTTGCTACTGGTACATTGGCACGTGTAATACATGCTGACCGTGACCCAGGGTCGCTTCTATTTAACACGTGTTCAGCAGACACGATTTGCACGAGGAAATTGAATTTGCTAAGTTATAGGCAACAACCTGTTTCACTCATTTTTCAAGTGGAATGTTCTGGAGGGCCTTCCCATATATGCAAACTGGGGTCATTTGTCAGGTGTGGCTCATCTAATACCTGTTCATCAGTAGGTCAGGGCATATCGACCTTTTCTCGCCAACTCATGGGCTCGCTCATCTTCAGTCATCTGTTTACATTTTACTTTTAAGCAAGTCTTAAGAGAATGCATTCGAGACACTTGAATTCTCTTGCGTTGACATTTTATAAAATCAAGAATATATATATATATATATATATATATATTATCTACACACCGACAGCACCAAGGCGTAAGTAGAAACTTCCTGTGTGGGGGGACACATCTACAGAGATGTGCCTCCTACGTTTGCCTGTCGTTGAAGGGGAGACCTCTGTCTTGGTACGAGCCTTGGCCCATCCTCTTGTGAAAGAATTTGATTTGGTCGGCATTTTCGTCAACATTTCCGTTTTGAGTTTCTTCCTCCTGAGCAAGTAGGCATAGACGTAGACGAGGAAGATGATGCTGACCACGTATAGGTAGATATAGAAGCCCTGAGATGAAGAGTATGTTCACTTTACAGCAAACTTACGAAATGTGCTTTTAATAATGAAATTACATAAATCAAATAATATTCCATACACGTGTTTGACATTATCAATAGCATCAAATGATATACATCAACTATACTGAACAGCAAAAGAAACGCAAGTTTCGAAAAAATGAAATCTCTTAACAGTAAGCGGTGGCTTTTTTTCCATTTAAAATCATGACAAAAAACGTTGCGCTTCTTTCAATGTAATTAAAAGTAACAATAAGTAGTTAAAATCAAAATTGAGCGTTTGACCAGAAAGGAAGGATCGATGATTCCATTCCGTTAAGATACACGGGAAACGTTGAAACTGGTCTGGATAAACTTTTCCATCTGCCGCTTTGGGTCCCTGTTACCTAGTAGAGGGCCCAACAACCACTCAAAGATGTGGCTTTTGTCACTGTGGCAGGGACATGATCGTAGTCAGCCTCCTCAATGAAGAATATATAGCATGGTTGGTACTAACCTCAAATGCGAGCACGTGTCTTGTATTCACAAAAGATTGAGTGATTGGTATGACCGATCCCAGTACCACTAGAACTATACCATACACTCCACTTAGCATCGGGAACAGGCTGCCTCTGAAGGAAGACACCATCAGTAGGGGGCGTTTATAACACTGACATTTATAGTCAACAAAAACATTAACTGTCACATTTGAGGAACATTTTATATTAAGCATATCTGTGAACCACTAAAACCGACCGACATTGAAACTTTATATTTTTCTGTTCTTATTACTTTAACTTTACATATAATCAATATCTTATTAGAAATTATTTTGTGTATACGTGTCCACAGGTTATTTGCAAATGTGCATGTGTGTCCTGTAAGGAGCAAGTACTTCGCTGGTTTTATTCACTTTAAAGTCCAGTCAGTAAACCCATTCTATTCTTCTCCCTCTACTCCTTTACGTTATCGCCACTCTACAGTGGAATTAGCAAATGTGATGCCCATGTTCAAATATTCAGGTTGCTTGTCATATATCCATATGCAAAACTCGTATGTATGATGAACGTTGAGAGCACAGAGCAGAGACACTTCAAAGCCAAAATGAAATTAACAGCCTCGGGGAAGACTCCATTTTATTCGGCCATCTACTACTGCAGTTGACACTGGCTATGGGTGATTAGTAATGTAGAAAAGGGTTCAATAACAAAGTTTATAATAGTATATGTATTTAGTTTAGTAGACTAATCGTTATGTTGTCGCTTTCTAAGATATTGCTTCGGGCCAAATCTTTGACAATTCCGTACACAGCAGTTTAAATATATCAAACTTAGCCTTCCGAGTCAGTGTTTCCCGGAGTGGCATTGTAGAATAAACATTCAATGCTAAATCGTTGGTAGATATATAAACTTTAATTTGGAGAGATATCATTAATACTTTATGCGGATGAATGTTTTGCATGTAACTTACTGTTAGGAATTAGAATGTGTAGTTAATTAGATAAGGAAAAATGTATGTATGTATGTATGTATGTATGTATGTATGTATGTATGTATGTATGTATGTATGTATGTATGTATGTATGTATGTATGTATTTTTTCATAATTAGGTGAAATGCATCTTTTTTCAGAAGAATTTAAATTGTCCCATTTTCAACCACGCCGAAATAAACCTATAACGGTGACTGCGAAGTCCAGTAGAAAAGTTAAAGTCAGTGAGGGTTTTTCAGTAAGTGAGTGAGTTCAGTTTTACGCTGCATTGAGCAATAGTCCAGCTATATGGAGGCGGTCTGTAAATAATCGAGTCTGGACCAGACAATCCAGTGATCAACAACATGAGCATCGATCTGCGCAATTGGGAACCAATAACGTGTCAACCAAGTCAGCAAGCCTGACCACCTGATCCCGTTAGCCGCCTCTTACGACAAGCATAGTCGCCCTTTATGGCCACACATCTCAACGCCAGCTGAAAATACGTACCTCATCAAGGGAGTAGGGTAACGTTTCTTTTGGCTTTTAGTGTACATAATGTTGCAGATTTCGTATGTGCTGTCTTTGGTTTGCTTCTGTTGCACTCAAACGTCTTGTCTTTATATACTTACACTACATATACACAGAGTTTAAGAGGTTGTTTTAGAGTCAGTGTATACTAGAGATACACCTTGGACGGCATCTTACCTGAAACGGAGAACTGTCAAAACACAGACCCATAACCAAATTCCTTATGGATGGTTGCCTATGTGATTACTAGGTTGTATCCTATATTCGGCAAAATGATTGTAGTTGTATACTGGTATTTGCTGCATCGATTTTGTTTAGTCTCCGACCCTCTTCCTTATGAGGTGGACAAATCTCACTGCTCGGTCATCACCAGGTGGATGGGTTTGTTCCTACATACCACGAATGCAGTCTCTGATGGGTGAGTGAGTGACTATATATTTAGCGTCAGATCGGCAATATTGCAGCTATATAACGAGAACAATTTCATTTTTATCAATATTGAAATCAATAAATCTAGACCGTTAAAACCTGTCATCGAAGGACAGTAAAAATTCTAGATTATCACAGCTCTTCATTTAAAATTTGTACGCTTTCATGAAAATAAATCACTGTACAATATATACAGCGAGCCATAGATCACCAACAACTGAAGGTTGATCACCATGCCAGAGTCCACGGGGACTTACCGTACCGTTGATACCTAAATGGACCCTAGCTGGATTTACATTGTCCATTCAGCCGCTAGCGATTGTTGTCAAATTTAGTCACAATTAAAATCACAAAAAATCTACGCTTAAAATCCTGGTAAGTTTAATATTTAGTTCGTTTCGGGACGTTCGCACCCTATCTGGTGGACGGGGCCTTATGAGGGCAAATCCTTTCAGCTGTGACCTAGCCTTTTGACACGGAAGTCAAATGCCTCAGGGAGACGGGCTCTTTTCACCTGGCATTCACACAAACACGGGTAGGACAGAAGTTGTCAATTTGTTGACAACAACACCGTAGTTTGTACCGTTGATATTTGAGTGAGAGAGTGAGTTTAGATTTACACACTCAGCAATATTCCAGCTATATGGCGGCGCTCTGTAAATAACTGAGTCTGGACCAGACAATCCAGTGATCAATAGCATGATCATCGATCAGCGGAATTGGGAACCGATGACCCATGAACCGATGTATCAACCAAGCCAGCGAGCCTGACCATCCGATCCCGTTAGTCAATAGGTATTTGAAACAATATACATCGTAAATGTCGGGTATTCTTTATGTAATAACCAGTACGATAACTTCACAAAAACAGGCAGCTACAATTTGATAATAATCTTTAATATATACTTGCTTTCAAAAGTTAAGACTCACTTAAAACCCTCATAATGTGTGTGTGTGTGTGCACGAGGATCAAGTTGTCGAAAAGCATGTGCGAATATCGTGCATGTGAACGGCAGCGTTTTGGGCTAACATTTTGTGCAGAATTCATCGTGACAATAATGTTTTCTACTCTACGACAATAATGTTTCCATACATGCTAGTCTGAATAAATAGTGTTTTGATTTCATTTGTTTTCATTTACTGTTGATGACATGACATGATAATTTTCCTTGTCAGTTCAAAACAGGAATACCTACTGACCGCCCTAAAGTAGTCGGCTTATAAGCGACGAAATAGGAAATCGTTTCTTTCATTATTGTGGAACTGTGATATGAGTATATGAACTAAGACAATCGGAACTGCTGTAATGATGCTCTGAAATGACCTTCCTTAGAAATAAGAGGATCGAAAACAATGACAATTGTAAGTTACAGATGAACACTCACCTTCACCATCATTTGTAGCACTTTGAACACTCTTAGTGGATGGATTTAGCGCTATATATATTTTGGGTGATATAATTATCTACTGTGTCTGACGGCCCAGTCTGTGCATGCTAGTTTACCCTCTAATATCCAGCCCTTTATAATGTAATTTATTCTATTTCGTTTTGCGCTTTGAGCATATCCATTTAAGGAATCTAGCACTATACAAACTACATTACTATTAGTAGTAGTAGTATATAAACCAATACAAAGGGTAGATTACTGACGTCACGAAGGAAAATAGAGAACGGTCTTACTTGACGTCCATGATTTTCACAGCTGTAGACGTGTTACGACTCTCGTCCGATGTGTCGCTCAAGGTAGGCGGCATTTGAGTATCTTCACTTCCCGCTGGAAAAAAACTATTCTGGCGGTCATTACTGCGGTCATGTAGTGGTCATCCAGCGGCCAGTCAATCAAATAAGCATGTGTCAGTTAAACAAAGCATACACATACATGTTTACGATGAAACAGTTCACGTCAGCTTTCTTAGGGTGTTAACCTCTTCTTGTTCTACGCAAGTTATATTCTGGGAGTCTGAGAACTATCCGGGATTCGAACCCACAATCTCAGTGTCATGCACTGTATCACCAATGTACAGATTCAGCTTTCAAAATCACTTAGTCACCGTGACTTCTTTATGTCCGTCGACGTAGAACGTCCATCTGGTGAAATCGACTTCTTCTGACGCATAACATATTTCTACTAACTCCTAACTAATTTTTGTCTTGACATACAGTGTATAAGAATATAATTATTTTACGACATAGAGCTTTTAAATTGTCATCTTCTGTCGTCTTGACTTATGAGTGAGTGAGTTTAGTTTTACGCCGCACTCAGCAATATTCCAGCTATATGGCGGCGGTCTGTAAATAATCGAGTCTGGACCAGACAATGCAGAGATCAACAACATGAGCAGCGATCTGCACAATCAGATCTGATATGTGTCAGCCAAGTCAGCCAGCCTGACCCCGAGCCACTGCGACCTCTTACGACAAGCAGAGTCGCCTTTTAGGGCAAGCATGGGTTGCTGAAGGCCTATTCTACCCCAGGACCTTCACGGGTTATGAGACTTATGGATGGTACTACAAAACATGGTTTTGATAACTCAATTTCATGCTTTCGAGTGAGAATAAGGTGTTAAACCCATGTGCTTTTGAGCTGAGTATAAGTTTTTGCAAGACAAATAATAGAAGTGAGAAAAACTGAGATTTGTTAATGTTGACAGAAATTTACAAACTACTGCTTAACAGTTTGCCTGTGAGGGGGTCGTGGGGTAATCAAGCGGTTATAGTTTCGCCGGGGTCCATTCCACACATGGGTACAATATTTAATTTACCTTGCCTCACACATGAATGTCGTTTTCAGATTGACTGAGCGCTCTTCTGTTATTTTCCCGCTTACACGCGAGGTACATTGCAATATATTCCGCTGCCAATAGCAACTAATTCGGTACTTCGTTGTAGCTACTATTTATCTCGAATAACATTAAAAACGCATGATGCACGGAAATTATCGATGTTTTGCGAATGGAAATCGATGGACGGGAGATAACTCTAAATCTGTTTTTCTTGTGTCGTCCGCAAAATCTAGCGATGGCTACGAAAACATTTGTTTCCAACAAATACATTTTGACAAAACGTTCAAATGTAGTCACTGTGAATATTGAGAGGGGGAGTACATTGCAACGACTTTACTAAGACACTACCTGCGGGAAAAAAACAACAAGATGCAAGATTCGAATCGTTTGATTCAAACAGATTGGCTGAAGTGTACGGTCCGATACCCGAGCAGCAAACATTTCAAAAATAACACTGAGGTGTTCGGGAATATGAATGCGTTAGGTCACGAGGGGAGAATGGGTTGAGGTACCCTCGATGTTTGTTTATGTTAGCAGGGTTATAGTTAGAGTTACAACGTATAATGTCTGGTGGCCTCCTCCGTTGTATAGCTGGATTACTACTAAAAGAGACACCAAGCCTTCCTCAGCCAATAATGATTGATGAACGTTTCTACTCTTCCCTGTTGAAGATAGTGAGTATCATGACATCGCTTGTTTTAACTATCTGATAATCCCCTCCTGACGACATTATACATATTCTGTGTATGAGGGTGTGAATCTATAACAATTCCCGTCATACTCTAACATGTACCCATGCTTCCTCACTAAATGGATTCCAACTTTGTGTTTCAGACTGAATGGTGAGATAAGTGTAGAAGCTCTCATACAATCTCAGTATGCATGCAGTGGCATACGCTTCATTTGGAACTGTTCGAACAGAATCCTGAAATGGAAACCGAGCGAAGGGATCCATACTCTTGCCTATGTTGAGGATGGAAGAGGCCTTCGATGAGACTATGTTTGTACCACGAAGGTGTGTTAATCACTCCCCACCTCTTCCATATGAATTGGGTGAGTGACGTGAGTTTTTCACCACTTTATAAAGTTTGATTGTAACCGTTGAAAGGATGTCCTAGTGTCGCTACTCTTGATATGCTGTCGTTCAACACCTGTCACATGTTCCTTGGTTTTGTCTTAGAGGTAACCTCTATGACCTACGCTGGTATTTTCTTCCACCTCCAGATGACAAAGGAAATGCAGTTATCAACGTCTAGATCACAGAACCCGGCCTTCTGATGTGACCCTACATTGACACGGACCTACCATCTTCATTGTTCGTCACGTGTTAACGACTCATCAGTCACGGTTTACAGAAAATTGCGAGGTTTGCTGATATTCGAGGCTGACCTTGTTGTTACATTCAGGCTTGTAGAAAGATACGTTGAACACACAACACCGAAAGTCGCAGGATAACTGTATGTATTATAGTTCCTTTACTTCATCAAATATTGTTTTTTCCATGTTTGCTTTTGCACACATATGTAAAGATTACTGTGCCCAAAAGCGTTATTATCGCATATAGATGACACCATTATTCACATATAACGACTGGGCTCAAGTATAACCTTTGCCCTAAATTCAGTACAACATACACTTATAAACTAGACTTTAACGCCAAGTACAACAGGACACAACCTACATATATAACCTGGATATTAATACCAAGTGCAACAGCAACACAGCATACACACATGAACTAGATATTAATACCAAGTACAATAGCAACACGGCCTACACAGGTAATCTAGACCTTAAGACCAAGTACAACAACATCACAGCCTACACATATACACTGAATCTTGATACCAAGAACCGGTCAAAACTAGATTATAACAACACGTACAACAGTAAACACATCACGGAAAACTCAACACCAAGTACATCAGTCATCACAACCTACACATATACCCTAAATCTTGATACCAAGAACCGGTCAAAACTAGATTATAACAACACGTACAACAGTAAACACATCATGGAAAACTCAACACCAAGTACAACAGTCATCACAACCTACACATATAAACTAGATCTTAACATCAAGTAGAACAGATAACACAGCTTAAGCATATACACTATATCTTAACACCAAGTGCAACCTTCAACACCTCCTACAGACATAAAGTATATCTTAGCATCAAGAAGAACAGTCAAATCTAGATTATAACACCACGTACAAAAGTCAACATACGCTAGACACCTCACGGAGGGATGTTATGGCCCAGAAGGACAGCTACACACATGACGAAGAATTGAATACAACTCTAAAGTAAATGTATAATACAGAAATATCACTGCCTTTCAGAAGTAAATTCTATGCCTTTCAGAAGTAAATTCTGACGAAAGGAATATGTTTTCAGTTTTGTGTTCATGACACTTCAGTAAGCACAACGCACAAAAAATTATCAGTAACTACCAAAATAATAGCAGACTAGTCTTGTTTGATGCCTGCTAGCGAAACATAATAATACCAGAAGGAGACTGGGTACTCCAACTGATCTCCAATTGATTAACCAGTGTGACGATTATTTGTCAGTTCAACAGCTTCCTCTTCCACGCCTGCTTCCAGATGTTAGACAGACAAACAGTTGAATGAAACCTATAGAATATCCCTAGTGGTAGAGTCACGTGTGTGAAGATTGACCACGCCTGGGCTCCGTAGAGCGCTACCTGGAGTGGGTTGTGTTCCATCTTCTGAGTCTCAAAGACATTCATCCCAAACATGACAAAATTACTTATCAACAAAAAGGTGACACATTCTCTTCCTGGTTTGGTCCGAACCTGGTGTCCATTGGCAACGGTCAGACGCAGTCCGACAATTATAAACAATGCCTGTGTCGATGCTTGGAGCACCATGACTGAATTTGTAACAATAGTGAGACACCCCTCCAGATTACCATAGTAAAATGTAGCGGAAACAATGCTGAACGTTGAATACAGCATTAATCCACCTAAACTTATCAACAGTAGCGTTTGTTCAAGATTACTTTGTTCTTGACGGTCGAAGTGCATGCCTCTCATCCGGTAACTGCCGATACCAAGAGCAGCAGTGGCTGCGACGTATATCGACGTTTCTGACAGGTGCCCGACCAAGGAAGCGACAGAACCGAGATGTTCCTCCTCCAGGAGCACGTAGAAGGCGACGAGACAGATGACAGCGAACACAAAGACCAATAGCCCACAAAAGAGCCCCTTGCTGGACCTTGCGCAGTCGACGCTCATGCGGTAGGTCTTGTGTTTCTCCTCAGCTTCGTGTGGTCTTTGTGCTGTGTCACTGCCAACATTCTTCCACATCAGATACAATATACCTGAAGAAAGACAAGTTCATCTTGGACTCGGATATTAGACCCTATATTAGTTTCAATAAAATTGAAGTCGGTCTTATCAGCTTATACATGAGCATCCATCTATGATGATTAACGTTTCGATTACGTTTTTCGTAATGTGTTTGCTCTTAAGTATGCACTGTCATCTGGCAGCTATAACAACAACAGAATCGGAATCAGTGGTACCTCCTTCTAATATAGTAATTTCGCTTTCCTCTATGCGCTGAAAAATCGATAATCGAGTGTTTCTTCTGTGTAGACCCATTTTAAGTGTGTGAGTGTGTGTGTGTGTGTCTGTGTGTGTGTCTGTGTGAGTTCCCAGAACGTCTACAGTAATCATGTTTTGTAGGTCCGATAATAAAATATGCTATTAATTATCTTATTCAGTTTAGTATTAATGATTGAGTTCGAACAATCCCCTTGTGAACATTTCTCGTTTCTCCAAATCGTTATCGTGAACCTGACTCTCATCCCAACATACGGACCGTTATCAAAATCAATGACAAAGCCGTAAGGTTTTCTGCTTATATAAGGCAAATTAATGCATTATCACTCAAATAGCGTAGGCTGTCTACCTGCGGAGATGAGACTGTATTCAATGGTACAAGGGTACAGGTAATAGGCGGCTTGCTCCACGACCCTCCCCATCATAGCATCCCAGTGACAGCTCAGTTCTGGCAAGAAGGACCCCGACCCTCCAGCTGAAACAAAACGCACAAACCTTGAGTATATCATGGAACAGTTATGTTCATATAAGGTCCTAATTCTAAACCTGCCTTTCGTATCTTTACCGTTTGATTAGGAGGAGGATGTCTCACCGTAGTGGTCACCACTCTTAGTGCCCAGTTCTATTTCAATTTAGAAGGTCGTGGGTTAATAAATATAGAGATTCTTCCCTATTGAATGTTATGGTCTACTTCATGATGAAAGCATGGGATTTAACCTATACGTTGTTGGGCAGAATCCCAAAGATGAAGTTGATTTTGTTGATGGCGATGTACTGCTACACGGTAGACCATTGTGATTAGCCTAGGTTAAGCAATTCACAAAATCTGTCCAAATTCAGTCATTTAAAGAGACGCTTTCTGGAAACCTCTGCACCTTGTATTTATGCAGTGTGTCGGGCACAACAGAAACCAAAGCAACACCTTCGCGTGGGTGAAGTCGCCTGGTCTTAAAAGCGACACAGACGGCTTTCCGTTTGCAGTCTTGGACCAGTCACTTCCCATGTGGTTCTGGGGAGAACAGTGATATAATGCTAGCATGCGGACATGGAGCTTCGAAACTTGAATTTGCTGAGATTGTTCCACACCTTGTTAGTGGATGTCCTTCCTTGGCACACCTTCCACACCATATCTTAAACGAAATGTTGGAATGGTTTTATTGCCATACCTGTCGCTTTGGTGCTGTCTCCATACATGCACAGCGTCTCATGGAAACTTATGAACATGCCAACAAGGTTGTGCCAACAAACCTTACCTTGTCCTTTTCGACAATGTCTCATTACCTGGAGTGCCGGAAGGAATGTGTTTTTGGCGGTCAACACATTGGGAGTTGCAAAGTACCAAGAAGAATGCGAAATTGGACAATTTGATTCTTCAGAGGCAAGTCACTTCCTACACAAGGTCCACATGTTTCTCATATGTTTCTCCTCTGTCTTGTCAGTAAGGATGGAGAATTCAATAATAAAAATTATATTATGTGATTTATCAAAAAGGACATCTGACTATATCTGAAGTTGTACAGGGGCCTAATCCAAAGACATACAATTGTATGGGGAAAACCACGAGCTTGGCGAAGAAGATAATATAAAATAAAAAAACGACTATGGTCCATGCAAAATTAACGAAGTCGCATCCATACCATTTCGAACTAAAACGAATCAGAACTCACGCCGCTTTTTGCTGCAACCATTCTCGATGGAACTGTGGTTTTTATACCCTTCCTGCGCTTCTCATCGTGGCAATCCTGTTCATCACTCATAAGTCCTTAAGACTTATTATATTATTCATCTCGCATTGTGTTTCGAAATACTAAAACACGCTCAGCACATCCCCGCACCTAATATCTACTATTGACATCGCTTATTGTTTCCAGTCAACACCTGTACCCACCTGGACCCATTGTGGACCTGTCAGTTTGATGGACGTTTCGAGCAGTGGGACTTGCCTGTTCCTGTAGCTGCTCAAGAGCCTGGCGCATTTCCCACTTCTGGGTCACGTGCAACGTTTCCACGACAATGCTCCTCAACCAGACACATATGTTGGTGCCGCACATGTGCATAAGGCCAAACTCTGCCAGAACCTTATAGCGGTAGATGCTCATCTAAATCAAATGGCAAAATTTACTTGAAAGTGTAAAACTTAACCACACCTTTCCAACACGTTTCTTAATCAGGTGTCAGCCCAACCTTTGGATTAGCTTGATAGATTTATTTGAAAGTAGACTATCTTCACCTTTTTCATTTTCTGTCAATATGTATATGAGATTTACGTGTTTCCCGGACATGGAGCTTCGAAACTTGACAACATCTGTGACCACTAACCTTGGAGTTAATGAACAGGAAGTACAGCTGTGTGAAAGTAAAAGCAAGTTTAGCCACAGGCTTGATGGCTTGTATCACGTCACTGCATGAGTCGTGGTAATGCGTTATCTCAAAATAGTGACCGATGGTGAGTCCGCTGTGTATCATGCTGCCGATGCCAAAGCCTGGAGACAAAGGTGCAATAAAAATTGAATATTGTCAATGATTTCAAAACGGTCATTTGGTTGCTCAATTTTTAATTGTCAGTGTTAATGTGTGTATTTCGTTTGCGGAAATATCACCTCTATTATGCACCCGTCTTTATCAGTATGAAGTATGGGTTTTTTGTGGGTGTAGTTTTGCCAATAAACTGTGATTCACGAGTGTTGGACGTAAACATAGATCTATGGTGTGGCAGGGCCATGAACTAATGTTGTTTCGGGGATATAATGTCAGGAATTAACGCTTTCCCTTGTACGTAAGGTCAGGCACTAACGGTTTTTGAGAATGTAGGGTCGGAAATGAACGGTGATTTGGGGTTTAAGGTCCTGAACAAATTAAACGGTGTTTCTTGGATGTAAGGTCGGACATTAACGGTGATTCGTGAGTGTAATTTACCGAGATTCGCAGGTAAAAAGTTCGCTGACGCAGATTCGTGAGAGTGCAGTGCAGTGAATGTAGTAAGAAGCACGAGGTGAACTGGTACTGGCCCTGTGCCGTCTTTTATATTTTCACTAACGATTGTTCTTTTCACAAAGCTTTAACAGCTCAGGTTAATTTTTACCAGTTTGAATTACTCGGTTTATCCACTGATGTGCTTGCCCGTGAAGATCCTGGTTAGAATTGCTCTTCAGTAATCCATACTAGTTGTAAGAGGCGAGGGATCGGGTGGTCAGACTCGCTGACTTGTTTGACACATGTCATTGTATTGCAGTTGCGAGAGTCGATGCTCATGGAGTTGATCACTGGATTGTCTTGCCCATGCTCAATTATTTACAGACAGCCGCATGTAGCTGGAATATTGCTGAGTACGGCGTCAAACAACATGTCACTAGGACTGAAGGTATCGACTCAGAGAATATTCATAGATCTGTGTTACCTAATTTAATTCATGTAGGTTTTCTCACCCTATATCATATAAACCCGTATCGAAGATGAAATGAAGGCGTTAAACACTGGCCATTTACTGTATGAAGCAAGACCAAGTAATCGAGGCACTGTCATGGTTTTGAGGCACGTGTACATATCGATTGTCTTCCAGTAAGTTTACACGTTTCTAACCAATGAATTTGATTCGTTGTTACCGTTTGACATAAGTGACTCTACCACACATTTCAAATAATCTGATCATGCTACAGTTTATAAACGTGAAATGGATGGGCTTCTCTGAAGTACGGGTGGTACTGAGGAAATGTTCCATTAGAATACACAAACTGTTGAGACTGCTGTTAGGATTAAACCCAAGATGCCCCGGACATGGATATCATATCTATCATCAGGGAGTGGAGAAAAACATGTCAAGCATTGTCAAGCCTTATTGACCTGTCACATTAGAATTGTGTTGTATGCGTCTAGGTTTGACCTAACACATGATCTGTGTCTTACGCCTACTCTTTTCCTGACATCCTGTTGTAGGAAGTAGTTACCATATGTATATGTGATTTACAGGCTGAAGCGGCATGTTGTACAAAGAATCTTTATAGTGATATGCGCGATCCCCCGGTGCCTGTTTTCAACAAGATGTAAATAAATGTTTTACACACAAAGCTACACATTTTACACATTTAAGTTAATGTTTCACATGCTAGCTAGAACATAGAATGGATATGGTTCAAACAGTCCACGGTTTATAACCATTACAGTGAAAATCGGAATTTTGTGCACAGTGAAATTCGAAACTCCCATGACAGGGGCTTCCGTGTAGAATTAGATTTGTATTTTATACAAACGACATATTTGTATATATTTCTTAATTTCACTCTCACCCACTGCGCCAAGTCTCAGGTAAAAGCTACCAGTCTGACGACTAGTTGTGCTGTCGTCAAAAGCTACTTTCCTACGTCTTTGTCTGTCTGAAGAAAATGATACAGAGCTGGACGACCAGGAATGGTCATCTACATTGAAGCGGAAGTTGCGAGAGAAGTTCTGCAGCAAATTTCGAAAACCACGTCTGCGCCTGCGCAGAAGGTAAAGATGGACATACAGGAGGAATCCCATGCTGGTGCAGTACAGGTATACATAGAACGCCTGGAAATTGAACCAAACGACAGTCATTAATGTAACTGTTGGAAGAACAAGGTTGTGTGGACTTTATGAAGTAAATGTCGTGTATATAAATCTATTTCATGTTCATTGTGCATGCTTCTCAACCCATCGTCATCAAGCCCCTAGCCATAAATTATGAACGGTCCATTGGCCCATGTGTTAATTTTCCGCCGGACGTGCTGTTCGCCTTCCCTCTGCTAGAATTATAACGCAAGGCTTTTCACTTTATCCCACCAAGGAGACAGCGTGGAAACAGCGCACGAGTCAAAAGCCCGTTTCGTAACGACTGTAGCCCATTACAAATCTTACAGGTCACAAAGAATACCGTGACATGATCAGGGTAATCGATAATTACACTGGTGTTCATGTGTCAGTTTCAGGATCTACTGACGCAAGTCAGTCAAGTAATTTCCCCAGATATTGCTTTGTCTCTTTCAACGTAATTACACGTATCTGTAGCATGACTTTGATGTACATTGCCTTCTAACATTACATTACATTTCTGTTTCAAACTAATGCATATATCATTATCGAATTCCTGTACGATCCGAGAAAAAGACGAACAGGAACCCCCGTACCAATTTATTCTAGCAGTCCTACTGACATTGCTCCGATGGTATGATTTTGCATTCTGGAACATCGTTATTCTGTTGCAATCCTACTACCCTGTAACACGGATTTCAAATAAAGTGTGAGTAATGAACTAGCTTATGCCCAGATAACTTACCTCAAAGAAATAAGGCCGCCGGTAATCTACGAATGTTTCTGCTATGGGTAACACTGCACCAAGCAGGACCAGCAAGATGCCATATAGTCCACTCAGTAATCTGAAAACATTGTTCCTGTTCGCAGAAACAGGAACATGGAGAGCACGTTACTGCGGATGTATGCAATATATGTTCAATCCACGCACACACGCACATACATACATACTTACATACCTGAGTTCTGGTGACACACCCTTATTGACAGTGTTACCTGCAGACAAAGAAATAGAGATTATCGTGTACTTCAAGTTATCTAAGATAATAATCAAGTTCCATCTCTCGTCCCGTGTTTAAATTTTAATGCGGACAAAGAAGATGAGTTCCTGTATCAGGTGCCTTCCATAATGTCATCAACATCTACAGGAATTTTACTTGCTAGTAACTGATTATCAGGTATATTATAGTGATTGTGTTCAGTTTTACGCCACAGTAATATTCCAGCCATATCGCGGCGGTCTGTAAAGAATCTAGTCTGGACCAGACAATCCAGTGATCAACTATATGAGCATCTGCGCAATGGGAAATCGATGACATGTGTCAAGCAAGTCAGCGAGCCTGACCACCCCATCCCCTTTAGGTACCTCTTACGACAAGCGCACTCGCTTTATATGGCAGGCATGGATGGCGGAAGACCTATTCTACTCTGGGACCTTCACGGTTAGGTATCATTATAAGACATATGGTAAAGTGATGTAAATAAACAAAGAATATTCTGCATAACTGTCTCTACGTTCCTTAAAAAGATGTAACCTCTACAAATAACATTTTACATTTTTTAAGAATGTTGTAGGCAGGTACATATTTTTTCGAATTACAGCCAGGCTATACTCCATGCATCCATACTATAAATATACTAATTTACTTGTAAACCAAAACACATATGTAATGAGTTCCCTAAGCAAAGAAAAGTGCGCAAATGACTTTGGAGAAATTGCTAACGATATCAGTACAAAAACGGTAATGATTAGAGTATGAAATACAATTTGTCACAAGTGAATTAGCGATTCCTGTTTGCTTCATTCTGAAATATCATCAATCATGGACATTACAGTCGCAATTTTCCCGGCAACTAACATGTGCAGTTACAGAAACAATGCCAACTTCAATAATCATTTGTCGATCTCAGTCACATCATATTTTAAAGAAATGTTTGAAGAAAACCAGTAGTCTTATATGAATCCCTTCACCTTCTGTTGATATCCCGTAGTTAATGGCAACGATAGCATATTTAGATAATTCTTTCAAAACAGTAATTGAGGTTTCTTAGAGATTTTAGCAGGGTTATGTTGATATTGTACCTGTTATATTGAGGAAGGTGTAACCTTCGTCGGTGTTACTTGGATGTTCGGTTCTCTTTGTCGGTTCTACGTCACTCTCACCTTTACTTGACAAGGAAGTCGTCGAGGTCACCTCAAGGTTGATGTCCTCCAACGTTGTACAAGCATTACCAATTTCAACTTCTTCGAGTTCCCTGATTTGGTCACATACATCAGGAGTTGTACCCTCACTCTCAAAAGACATCCAAACTTTTGACTGAAAGTCTGGAAGCTTTTTTGAAACATCAGACCCCTTTTTTACACTCCTCAACTCACAGTTAACGTTTTCAGTGACATCGACTTGTCCGCAAGCAGCGGCACTACGGGGTAAGACAACGGGCATCGCAATTCGAAACACTTTCAGTGTCGTCGCACGTTTCGCAGTGAGTTTTACATAGTTTTCATCTTTCTCATGGGTAAACGCTTGGTCCTTCATCACGGCAATTATTTGAATGATCGAACGGGCGAAGCTTTCTTCAGCGTTGTTTGAACAGAAAGATGGATCTTGATAGGAGAGATAGTCTTGTTCTCTTCGCAAAGTACAGTAGTTCCAAAAGACAATTGTCACTACTTCTTAACGCTGTATAGTGTGTGTATCAGGACGTTTCACCACTAACAGGTGTAAAGTCGTGCTATAAGGTCACAAGCAGTCCGTCATCTATCGATACGAACATCTGGGCAGTTGAAAAGGTCACATGAAGGGGACATTTTAGCGGTCATTCTATGTCAAACGCGGCGCGTTTTAAAGCATAGCCTGACAGTATTGTGAACATCGCAAGTAAGAATTCTAGTTTATATAATGACACTCGTCATTAGGACATAGCATATTGCATTGACGGAGCTTGTAAGCGATGCCTATACAACACATAACGTGGTTTACGAGATAAGAAAACTCCAAGGGTACAGCTCAATTACTATCCAAATCTTTCCATGGTTATGAAAGGTAGTTTAACTATACCGTTTTGCTCAAAAACCTTTCATTGATGACCAAAATGATCTTACCAAAATACTGAGTCATTTCAAAACAATATCTGAAAAATGTCAAAGAGCCTCTTCAGTAGACCAAACAATCTAATCTCTCGAGACCATGGATCAGTATAATAAGAGGAGGAATATGCCATTAAATGCCTAGAGCGCAACACATGTCGACCTGGACATTGTTACTACATGTCTCTATCAATGACATCAAATCTCCATACACGCACATAATTACATCACCAATATCAGCTGCTGTTGTGACAGAGTTACAAAAGGAAAATCCCTCAAACTAACTTTTATCGTAAAGATAAACCCATTCAAAATAGCTTTTACGGCCATTATGAACCATTCATGTAATAAAAGAACCTGTTTCTTATGAAGCGAATGCTAAATGCCACGGACAATGACATGGTTGACTAATCTAGTATAACGCTTATTAAATCCCGTGTCTATTCCTGAGCGCATTATATGAAAGTGATCAAACGAAACGCAAATATTCATAGCATGCCCCGTGAACATGTAGCAATCGCAATAACGTCAATGAAATTACAGTATGGTTCTGTACCCTGCCGCTATGAAAGGCTTGAACTGTTTATAAGTATGGCTGTGTTATTTTCGTTTCATGTTATTTTGGTGCTTCGTGAAACAAATATGTTTAAGGTATCGACAACTTAGCTTGTTATTGTGAGAATATCAAAAGCATGTGGCACGGGATTTCGTTACGTGCTGGTTCCATTATAACCTGGTTCCACAAATCCTTTTGCTTGACGTCAGAGGGAAACCGCTTTCTCGAAACTATACTTTGTTTATCAGAACAAACTAAAGTTTCTGAGACAATTAATGTAAATACGTGAGTGAGTCGTCGCTCTCAGCAATACTGAACACTATCAAGATCGAGAGACAGCAGACATGAGCTTCACTCATTGTAACCATGTGGGGAATCGAACGCGAGTCTTCGGTGTTACGACCAAACGCTTTAACCACTTACCTACACCACCACCCTTCTACTGTCAGCAAATCATTGCCTGTCTGCATGCATCTTACCAGTTAATCAGTGATGTGTCTCTCCATATGTGATGATCTATGTCCTCAATGTGTCAGGGTCTTCAGGAAGATGTAAAACACGAGCTCCCACAAAGAGTTCACGAAGGAGTTAAGCAATATAGATACTAATTCCATGAAGATTAATGACAATAGCAGTGTGTTAATAACCGACACAAAACACTTTCCATATCCATGATAGTAATTAAAGGCAAAAGCAAACACGCATTAACAGTGTATGTGCATTAGTAGTGGTCCAGCAATCTCTTAACAAACGATAGCAAACATCATCTGAAGTTTTCGGATCAAGCTCTTTGTGAAATGCAAATGTTCTTTCAGCACCTGTAAAAGAAACTAATATATTACTTCTCATGATGGCAAATAATGAAGCTCCCGGTTAGACTTGTATCCGACATATCACGTTGTATATATGTTGTCTTTAGTACCCTGCAGACCAAACCAGAGAGTACCGTATTGCGTTTCGGTGTAGATACTAACGCCTGTATCAAGCAAGTCAGGTTTCCCCATGACAAGAGAGTAATAAAGTTTTCTGTTGTTATGACCTGGTCAAGCCAAATGGCATTCGTTTTCTTGTTATTGAATACACGACACTACTCGAACCTAGGTCACGCTCGTGTCGGTGATTAACTTCTGTTATTCACAATACTTCTACATAAAGCCCACGCGCTGTAATGACCAAGGTGACAGCTAATTCTACAACGCTGAAACTAATTCAAAGTTTCTAACAAGGTTTGTTTGTTATGTTCGCTCTTGTACTCACCTAATCAAACGTTGACTTTACCATGCAATAACATGACCTGAAAAGCACTACATATTTTGGTAGTAGCAATAACATTTGCCTGGAGTGACTTTCATCAAAAACTACAAGATTTGTAAGTCATTCATTGACTTCACAGCCCTACTGCACGACATGTACAGCACTAAATATATTGGTAGTATCCATAACATCTCCATCAATGACTATAAGATTAATATAACATTCGTTTATTTTTTTTTAATTATTTTTTTTTGATTTTTTTTTTTGCTTAACTGATAGACAGAAGAATATTTGCAATTGTGCCCATAATTCTTTATAGCCACACATAGGCTGATATAATTCTGTAGTATAGAGGCGTCTTGCGTTTCAACATTTCCAATCACTGTAACAGTCAGTTTACATCACTCCACAACTGAAAACAAACATACTTTGTAAACTAAGTGAATGGGTGTGTGCATGTGTGTGCGCCAGCGCTTGGGTGAGTGAGGGCGAGTGTGTCGTGTTTTTCTCGATGTTATCACTGAATGTCGTTGACCCTGTCACATTATCTTCATGCCTGTTTCGCGGCTTTCTTGGCTGAAATTTGTCTCGGGGGATATTCGATGCTGACGGTTGATATCGTCTTCAACAAAGTGATAGACATGCCACGGCTGTGAGAAGCTAGAGGGACGTTCACGCTTTGTATTTATCCTGTGGATCGATTCCGGGTCCTATGATAAGGAATGACTTTATTGACTTGGATGGGACATTCACAATATGGTTTCAAGAGAGGGGCAAGTGATGGTTGCCCAGTTTTCAAAGGAACGATTCCATCGTTCGGAACTGCGTCTTTTACACGACTCATTATCTAGTGATCGTAGACTAGAATCCCATCTCGAATCATTGGTGTTTCACAACAATTCCGTGCGTTGACGAATTTGGTACTAGCTCAGTTTGGGTTTTCTAGCCACATTACGAGAAAATGACGTGATATAACCGATTTTCCCTCAAGAATAATGCATTTCCCTTTCAAAATAACATTAATGTGTTAGTTGGCCGCAAAACCGTTACTGGCAGCTGGATATGTGGGTGACTTACTGAGAAGTAACAGATTACATTCCATTCGATACTGACCCCTAATGTGTATCCCCGATTACCACCAGAAACCTTTAGAGATGCTTCTATTTCCAAAGTTACCTTTAGTAGGGAGATTGTGTGCACATACACATTAACTCATTAATGTCTAAACATATTATACGATATTATCGATATCACAATTTTCACATCGATAATCATTAATACTGTTTCATATCGACGATATATCAAATTATCGATCACTTAGCCAGTCCCACTTCAGAAAATCACATTTCAGCACCACCAATATTGCTCCACAATATAATAATTGTGCTGTCAAATCTGGGATGGTGCCAATTAATACCGGCCTGGGGCATTGTTACATTTGTAGAAGTTGAGCACAGGATAAATATTTAATTTCAATTACGCGTTCCGTTCTGTCGTTGACAACTTTGCCGATTTGAATAAGAACATTAATATTCCATGTTCCTTGAGGTCTAGAAAGGAAACAAATGTATTTGTACATCCTAACGAAAACATACCTCAATTTTGCATACGTCAATTGAAGTAGTTTTTACTTTGTATGCTCGTGCATCCCTGTTTGCTTTGATGAAGAGTATGTCAAACGTCATTAAGGTAGAGAGATGTCATTATCCTCCTGTTTGCTGTGCGGGTTATATTCAGGTTATACAATATTATTGAGTATTGGCTTTGGTAAATGCATTTGGCGTGAGCAATGTAAGAAAAAATTATGTATTCTGTCAAGGGGATGCCAACCAGACCAGCATCCTGTGGCAGCCCCTTGCAACATTATGTGGAACTTTTTCTGCTTTGACAAGAAAATGTGAGTGAAATCCATGACTAGATCTTACATATAGTACGACCCAAATTCTACTATTCTTCTTCGTCACAGGTACCCGTCTACTGTAAAGAGTATGACTATGTATATTAAGGGAACCCCTCACCGTCAGGGCGTACACAGAACTTTGCGTCGGTAACTAACTGAAACAGATTACGCTCCAACGATTGTCTTCCCCGTAGCGATAGGGGTCTGTTCCATACCTATTCGCTTCATTGTAAAAGACATTACAAGATGTTTCTACAAAATTGTCTTTTCATTTCTTATCAGTACGTTTGTTACTTTCCTTGTCGCAGAGAGGCAACAGCACCGATGCCAATCGTTTCCACACTGATCGGTTAACAGAATGAGAATGGGATGTGTTGAGTATTTGTTCTTGCCCTGCCTACTGCTTGTATTACGGGGCATAATACAGTCTCTGAGTTGGATATATGTGTTAAACCGCGACTTAGTATATTGCTGAGCTGTCACTGTTGAACTGACACTCAATATAGACAAACGTTTCGTGGGTTCGATCATAATCATCGTGAATGTAGGATCCGAACCTTCAATAGATGGGCCTTGAAACTCCTACATGTGACGACATATATCACTGTGCTCTCCACGTAACCACTGTCACACCCGAGGTCACAACAATGGATATAAGCAGTTGGGACAAACTTCTAGGTCTTCGTGGCATTATACATGTATACAGTATCAGTAAATCATAACTGATATTTGCCACTGTCATTGATACCATGCTATGCATAACAGGGCTCGACACAAACATGTAAACGTGATTCTACAGATGACCTGACAAACTCGTCATGTGGCTGGAAAGAAATGAATAATCACCCACCTTGGCATTATCAGCTGTCAGCACGTTTCTTTCATCCGTCTATCATATTCCAAATGTCGAAACGCCCAACCTTATAATGTGCATCGCTGTTACATCGCTTGTGCCCAGGGTCATCATCTTGTCATGTAAACCAATTTAGGATATTGCAGATACTGTATATACTCATTGCATGAATCGTATGCCATCTTTTCTCTCACCTGTGTATCTGGCTGAGATTATAACCGATATCAATAAAATTCATTCGCGACTAGTTGTTTAAGCTTTAACTCGTCATACCAAGACCCGGGTTCAATTCCTTACATGGGTAAAATATGTAAAGTCATTCATGGTGTCCCCTCCCTCACTCAATAACCGACTCACTAACTCCATCTTGCTTTTTGCTGTTTGTTTGTGTTTGTTTATTGCTGATGTTTGTATTTTTGGTTTTGTCTGAATCTTTCCACTTTTTCAGTGTAGCAAGAACGTAAGAATTCAGTCTACAAGGCAAAAAAGTCCGAGTCAGTATGAAAGCGGTTTGTGTGACTGGTCAGAGTTCCACATTGATCCAGTCCCTAGTACACACTCTTCCATTTCCCTGAGATTTAATGCAGAACGCTCCAACATCTGGTGTTTAGGCCTAGCAGCCACTGGTCGTGAGAGTCGACTATAAGGAATGGGTGGTCAGACTCTGTGACATGCAGATTGCGTGCTGTCTGTCCCCAATGAAGTGGGACTGTACGCTATATTGAAAGGACAATACAAGTAGTCGGTCTTTCACAGACGTATGTACACAGACAGAGACAGTTAATCTTTCGACCAGTTTTTACAACCAAAGTCCTTGTTACATTATTCCAGACATTACCGGGCAAGCAGGCTGAACATAAATATGAAGCTCTGAGCGACCAAATGATACGCTGTGATATCATACCAGGTTCATATGAGAAAACGGAAAAACACTACAACCATTTACATGGTTGTAGGAGAACCAGAAAACGTGTGGAGGGGTGTATTAGCAGAATATATATATCTTACGGTCGAAGGCCTTCTCACTAAATAGTGGGACCGTCGTCTCCATATACCTTGTACAAATTATAGCACAGGGACTTAGTTTACAAACAAATTAAAGTTTAACTTCCGATCTGGAACAATTGAGCCTCGGGGAATGGTCAAATGGGAAATCTAAGCTACAAAAAGGATAAACAAATGTGGTGTGTTGAGAGGAACAAACATGGCCAAAATTGACTAATTTTGTAGGGCTGATACCAATTGTTGGTATGGCGATTTTATATTTGCATAGTGACACAGAAATCTTGAAGATGATATTTGGGAGTGCCAATTTTATGTTAGTTACTAATCATATGTGTTGCCACACTTTTCTAGAAGGGCATATATTTCAGTTGGATGTTTTACGATGCCGGTCTCTGTGTTGGTATCAGAGTGTCCTGTCAGTCCTCTCTAACAAATGTGTCACATTATGATCAACATTCATTCAAAGGGAAGCCAATGAACGAAGTCATGAAACCTGTCCACTCGATCCCTGTTCTAGGCGCATGTGCCACTGGGGAATTATTCCGATCCACAGTTATGCAATATTGTTGACTGAGGCCTCAAATACTAAAACCCGTGCTGAACAATTGATTTCATACCAGAATATATTGACAAAAGGTCTGAGCATTTGGCCATTAAATAACTATCATGCACTATCTCCATTAGAACTCTCATTTAATGACATCAATGATTACAAAAATTCTAACTGATAGCATGAGATACACGTTTTATCACAAGTGGATGTAGTTAGAACATTTTCCCTTCAAAAAGGATCACAGCACCTAGTCGAGCTACACCTGTCAAGTTGAGCGCTTTTATGATCAATATGCCCACACAGTGAGAGTGTTTGTTTTGGTGTCTCAAATGTCCACTTACGCATCAGGACAAGGGGGATTGGAGTGCAACAGAAGATGAAACGAACATGAAGGCACGATGTTCTGCTCCGAGCCCATTGTCGTAGTAAAAGTAAACAATCAGCGGATGTGTTTTGGTGCTGGTGACCCTATGATGGTTGCTTACCAGGAACTAGTTCTAGATGGAAGATGATCTGTAACATATGTGCAGATTCTTTGTTTGGGTCGAATCCTCACTCTTAAAGTAAGGCACCTAAACACCAGCACGGTCAGCGATCTAACCCACTCAGCCACTACGGCTGCAACACATTTTTGCATTCCCAAACATAACAGTTTGACAATTCACTAAATGTCATTGTGTCTTCGAAGCTGATATGGTTTTATGTTTTCCCCTGGGAGTGGTGAATATAGGTAATGCTTGGTGCTGCAATTATCTACATTTAACTGCAATATGCTGAACGCTGGTACCTTAAACTGCAAACACCCTGTTTTACTTTCACTAGTGGAGTGTTGCTGATAGTCCCGACTGTTTGTTTTGTGATGTCACAGTTCTAGGTTTTATGCATGCCATTAATGTGGGAACTCCTAAAGAAATGGGTAGGAAATGTTCACTTTGATGCTGTTTCATTAACACATACTCACCGTGTGCTCGGAACCGGAAATTGAGATCTGTTATGAGTATGTAATGATTCTGTGCAATTACTAGATCAGCAAGACATATTCCCTTGCAGATGTAGGATAATAATGACATACTTTATCACGAGAAACGGATTTTAACGTCTTCCTAAAATGCATTGTGATGTTTCTCACTGATTTGTATGTATTCCAAGGCCACGCTTGGTCATGAATAGAAGACGTCTTGTCCTCTGTACAGATGCTTCACAACATCACGTCCATAATGCCCAATGTCATGGCATCCGTATTTGAATGGTGCGCACGGTGTCTTTTCTTAAATAATAGCAAGAATGTTTTAATTGACTGAAAGGTTGATTCAGATCAGTCTTTGTATAGTGCATGTGCCCTTGAGAAATCGAAATGATTACTTGCCAAGGACATCTTTTCTTCCATACGTGTCCTTGAATTTTCTCTCGATACATTAATCCTCTGACATGTATCCAAGCATAAGCTGTATTGAACGTGCAGGACCGAGTCAATAGTCTGGCCTGTCTCATAACTGAATGATACCTCTCACCTCTGTATCCAGCAATGGTATCCGGATGTCGACATCACGCATTGTGCATAAATCTTGGCCACAAATGGATTGGCAGAATTTCCTTTCTGAGGTCACAATGTGGTGAAGTGTTGCCCACATTAGTTTATAGGGGCGGAGGGGTAGCCTAGTGTTTAGAACATTCGCGCGTGACACAGAAGACAAGGGTTCGATCCCACACATGGATACAATGTGTGAACCGATTAGTGGTGTCCCGGCCCTGATGCTGTTAAAGTATTAGTACAAGCGGCGAAAAACTAAACTTACTCACGCATTAGTTTAGAGGTCTAAAAGCATAAACATTGTTGCTTGCTCTGTTAATTTTCAATTTGTTCCAACAGTAACTAAGTAATCTTTTGTCCTCCCTAAGAAACCCGTCGTGAGATCGATAATGGTAAGAATTATTCAAATTACTTGTTAGTTGACTGACATTGAGTCCGTGGCAATAAATATAGTATCATGCCCGATTTAACAATACTCAACCACAAGAAGGTTTAGCTACATGTCTGTGTGAGTAATCGAAAGCGGGCCTTTGCTGTGACAGGAGAACGCTTAACCCACTGGACCAAAGAAACGCAGTTGCTAGGTGTGGGGTTCTATGGTGTTTTACCCAAAATATTTTCTGATACATACTGAAAGTTGTTGGGAGTTTGTTCACGGGGTTTCTTTTTTGTATATATCTGAATACACAAGATCTCAAATATTCTTAACCGCATCCGCGCTGTCAATGCAAAAATAGACGGTAACCTCCGACTCATTATCTAAAGTAGTCCATATATTTTTCCTGTAATTAGAAACGCCTGTCACGCCTATGCTTTAAGCCGTCCCCAGTAACCGCCATTCACCTTAGTGGGCGCATGTATCGATCTCCTGACACAGTGGGTTGAACAAGGATCCGCGAGGAGCTTAAATTATCATTGATTGTCTTTATTCTAAGATAATAATCAGGATACAACTCGACCGTAAACAATATAATTCATATTGTACAGTATATATGGTGACGTTTTTCCTAGGGATTGTGACAAGTGAATATTATCTGTTGTTTAGCCAGCATCACCATCCCGATTAAATGTTGCTGTTCTCGTAACGCCGACCTAGTGACGTCCATCACTGGAATAACAGTATGTTAGAGGACAAGACGTCCATTCCTGTGATGTCAGTAAATGATGACGACAGTAACAAACACATTTTACTCCATTAAAGGCTTTCCCAGATCGACAATCTCCGAACACACGCTTAGAAATATAATGAAAATATACACACATGACTTACATGCTGTTCGTTTTATCGGCATTCTAGAAGTTGATGACTCAAAAGTGAAACATACAACTGTATGGATGATAACTTCTTTTTTATTGCATAGAGCGATGTTTCTATACAGGTTCGTACATCGTTATCAAGCTATAAGTGATAACGATGTAAGAACCTACATCGAAACGCCACTTTAAGCAATAAATGTGAAATTATCATCCATAAAGGTGTTTGTTTCATTTTTCACATGCTGTGTTGAAATATAACATTGTTGTATGTGTGTTCGATTGATTTAACTTGAAAGGATTTTCGAAAAAGATATCCCAACGAAAGGATATGAACTTGTTGTAAATGGGAGATAAAACTGACATATAATTTTATGTCAATATGCAATGGAATGCAATATCCAATAGTCAGATCCACTTGAAAGTCTAACCACTATTGTGTACGTGAATCGTTCACCACTCTGTGATTGAACGTGCATATCGAATTCATTGCCCTTTCTTCCAATGAACTCCACTTTCCGCCTGTTAGTCTGCCCGCCCTTCATTTCTTTCCAAGCTCAACCATGTATATCGGATATTCGAAACCATCAATATGATTTAGAATATAAATTGAAATGAATAAGAAATTAAGTCTTTTCAAAACTGGTTGATATATTGATTATTGCTTTTATGTTGCCTGTTTTTAATTGTCACCGCGACAAAGCTGATGGTTCTAATTATTCATATACTTCTTAAAGGTCAGCGCTGGGTGTCTCCAAGGTCAGTGGCTCCATTGTCTGAGATCGCTACCTGAGAAATTGTTAATGTCCAACTTGATTTACGATTCATGGCAAATTACGCCTAACACGGGAAGTGTAGCTCCAGGAACAGCCCGTAACCAAAGGCAACAAGAACTTCTGATAGGAAATACCCGCGTTGCTGCGATTATGATCGAGGGCATAAATCTCACAATTGACTCATTCACCGTCAGGGTAACTTTGTAAATTCCTAACTTCCGGCCTGGTTCTGAGATTCATAGCAATACGGCTATTTACATTTGGCATGACTAACTTCATTGAACATTGGAACATGTAACTATAGCAACGTACGATTATTGCATCGATTGGTTGAAATTTTAGATGACATGATCAAAGAGTTCGTGGCGCCTTAAGATAGCTGTGGCGATAACGGGGAGAGCCAGAGAACCACGCTTCCCATTCACATCCTAGACGTTGTCAATAGAACACGCCTTGTGTGATGCTCTCGTACAGCTGCCTCCATGTCGGCCTTATGGTGTTTATTTGGGGGATACTTTATCTTCCTTCAGATGCCAGAGGTGTGAAGACTCTGCGAGTTGCGTATGGGAACAGTTTAAAGGTAATTCAATTGTTTTCCTGTTGTTGTGTTTGAATGGACTCATACAGAGAATCGTGATATTTTAACTTATTTAAATGGAGAATATTGTGAACTAATATATTAGATAGGTTGTACCAGTTAGTATTATCTTACGTCTCTCTGTACATGTTTACGTGTGTGTGTTTTTTTTCAGATTTTTCGTAATCCAGCTCTGATGTTTCTTGCTTGTTTCTTTGAAATACATGATTTAGCAATGCTTTGGTAATCAAACACCGTGTCATATATGTACATATGCATATGAAGCATATGACGTTTGAGGGCAAAACTATTTCCGTAAGCTTTAATATCTAATCAAAGGTGAGTCCATTTTATGATTCTGATATCCTGACCATGTGTTTACTAATCAAACTGTGAGGACACCGGATGTTAGAGAAAAGTCGAGCATACTCTACCCTGCCAGGACCTACTGCTGCTATGATATACAAAAGAAATTTGTAATCGTATTAAACACAGAAACATACTGGAACATGTCCACACTGCTAATTAAATGCTACCTGAATCCTTTCTTGCCTTGGATTCATCATCAACGGTTACTTCAAGAGACAGCTTTATTTGTTTTCTGAGGTATACATAATATCACCGTCAACCCTTTGTCTTTTGGTACACTGAAAAAGTGCCTGTATTTAGATATTCAACGTGGAATTGTCATTGTCATTAAATTGTCCTCTGTTACAGTGAAGACGTCCCTGTATACATAAATATTCAACGTGGAATTGTCATTGCCATTAAATTGTCCTCTGTTACAGTGAAGACGTCCCTGTATACATAAATATTCAACGTGGAATTGTCATTGTCATTAAGTTGTCCTCTGTTACAGTGAAGACGTTCCTGTATATACAGACATTCAATGTAGCGTATGCTGTTATGAATGTATAACTGATCTGATGGGTTAGGAGTTCATATCTTTGTCAGTACTGATCATGAGATGTTAGATTACAGTATGGCGTTCATTCACCAGCATGTTCTGCAGTTTTTGACTGGATGCATTTACACTCAGTATCCAAGTACCTCTCTGAAATTAACAGTCGTGGCTGTGTTATGTCGCTATGAATACATACGGCCATATTCCCAACCACACTGATAATTATCGACCAAATATTCCCGGGTTTATACACGGGCTGGGATGTCTGTCATTAAGGTGTTAACTGATACACTGTAGTGTCATACTTACCGCAGCATTGACAGCCCCGTCCTACAAATGGACACTATGAGTGCTCCCCGCGGCCTCGACAAAAGGAAATGTTATGGAGACCGCCGAGCCAGCTACACGAACACACAACCACAAAGATAATGAAATATTACTAAAAGCTAAATACTCAAATATATTGTTGCTCGGGTATAAGCTCTAGGTGATGGATTGCGTACTGGAAACAGCTGCATCGTGCGTCAACATTAGCAAGTAGACGAGATGTAATGCTCGGTATGTCATGACCTCTTGTCCATCACGCGCCAGTGATACTGGCCATGTCAAATTCGTCGCAGTGTTAACTGGATTATTTCCAAATTGATGCCACAAGGACAAGTGTGCTGTTACAAAGAAAGTATTCAGGGCAAATGTATTTGCAAGTTTTATCAAAGTAGACTTGGCACAAACATGACTAGAGTAGGTCTTCATAAACGAATGTTTGTGGTAAGAGACAACTTATAGGGATAGGGCCTTCTTTCACGAAGCACTAAGGTGATCGTAAGTCACTAAGGTAACCTTGGTGCAATGTTAAAGAATGTGAGTTAAGGTTAACCTCAGTAAAGGTTGCTTCGTGAAAGGAGCCCCGGATGGGCAGGCTTGCTGATTTGGTTGTCACCACATCCCAGTTGTATAGATGGTTACCCCTGCATCGCGTTTCCTCTTGACAACAGATGTCTTCATTGCAATCGCTGTTGCTGTACTTCATACGACTAGTCTTAATGTTATTACAATCAAGGTTTTTATTGCTTCATACGTTACCAAACTGTCCTTGGTGTGACCTTGTAGAATTTAGCACTTACCTCTAATTGAATATTGTCCTTGCGTAGAAATGTGGTTTCCATAAGGCATCAAACAATTATCTAATAAACGTGTCCAGATAGACGGATTTCATCACATCATGGCTATATGTCAGACTGCGTGGTCAGTAATTGCAACACGTCTCTGTGTTTGATAGAGGCCGTTACGTAAATCATCCCGCGGACGTCAAGAAAAAAGTAAATGTTTGTATTCCGAAGGTCGTGACATGAATTAAATGTACTTTAGTCTCGCCAATAGAAGTACAAGGTCCTAGTGACCTCCGAAGCGAAAGTGCAACATGGCTATAGTTGCTGTTACAGCTTGAGTGTGGTTAAAACATTCAGTGCCTCAGTAAAGTTTTCAAATGTTTTACCGTGTCAGAATCCATTATCTTCCGAATGGATTACTGAAAATCAGTGATGACACTGGGTGTTGGCTAAAAGGGTAATATGGTGACAACTGGAGAACATGTCCACATTGGACACGTCACTGAGAAAATTATGTTGTATTTAATTCCTCTCTGGAAATGAACCTGAAAAGACGGTTTTGCTTCTATCTATTCTCTACCTGCACCTCTAAGGCAGTATAAGCTTCAAGTCTTGATTTTTTCACAAATCACATTTACAAGTATTCGGTGCTTGCGCAAGCATGTTATTAAATTTGGGCGATACCTTGACTTGGCACTGATATCAACTGAATCCATCTGTTCCCGTGTCGGCTATATGACGGGAAATTACACGTACATCTACATGTAAGGATCGTCTTTAAGCCAACATGTAAATAGTTTCATTACTTGCTACAATGTCTCTGATCCCCAATTCTCATTGTAACTGAACTAGTGCTATTTTTCTATTACGAAACAGGAAAGTCACTCCATTCTGTTCATCAGACGGTTCGGCTCTGATGGAAGCATTTGATATCATGTATTGATATCAAAGTGGACTTTCTAGAGATCAAAAATTACATTCTCAGTACATGTGATCGTGTGTGTGTTGCGTGCGTGTTATACATATACTTTCTTCAGGACAACACAGCTATTAAGAGAGGATCATGATAGATTAAATTCAGTTTGTACACAGCTTCTCGTGGTATTGGCTGCAGGGATGTACAAAAACAGTTCATACATTCGTACGTAAATAGTGATTAACAATATCGGTTAAGTCTGAAGTGTTCTAAAACTTCTTACTTCGAATATATTTGTACATTTTAGCCTATGTGTCCTTATAATTCAACTTTCTAAAACAAAATGTTTTACGAGTATTTCTTCATGAAATCACCATTCAGTGAACCCCCTTTCGGTCTAGTACGAGGGGATGTCAATAAGTTTTGAGCCGTGCACAGAAAAACACAAAATATTGTTATGAACCACATTTATTTTTCAACATAGTCCCCATGTGATGCCATCTGTGTAGAAGGCGCCATTTTAGTCCTCAAACCAAGCCTAAGTAGCAGCAATAAGCTCATTATCATCCTGAAATCTACGACCACGAAAGTGTTTCTTGAGATTTGGGAACAGGTGGTAATCACTTGGTACCAGGTCTGGTGAGTAGGGGGATGCGGCAAGATTTCGTACCCGCATTCCTGGATGCGAGAGGTATGTACTGGAGCAATGTCTTGATGAAGAAGAAGACCATGTCTGATCCTGCCCCGGCGCTTCTCCTTGATTGACTGTCGCACTTGCCTCAACAAGTTAGCGTAATATTCCCCATTCATTGTTCTTTCTTTTGGTAAGTAATCTATGTGGATGATGCCTTTGCTATCCCAGAAAACTGTCGCCATTACCTTCTGCACTGATCTGGAGCCTTTGAACTTCTTGGTACTAGGAGAAGTGACATGTTTCCATTCCATGGATTCTTGTTTGCTCTCAGGATCATAGTGGTGGATCCAGGTTTCATCACAGGTTACTAGCCTAAAGTGAAAATCTTCTGGATTCTTGTTGTATCTGGTTAGCATGGAGTTGCTCATGGTGACCCTTGTTTGCTTCATTTCATCTGTAGGCATTCTTGGCACCCATCTTGCGCACACCTTAGACATGACGAGATGTTCATGAAGAATTGTCTCGATGGATCCGTGTGAAATGCCTGTGGTCTCCTCTAACTCGTGGAGTGTGATTCGACGATTTTCCAGCACAAGTCTATGCACTCTGTCATTGTTTTCCTGACTAGTGCTTGTTGTTGGGCGACCTGGACGGGGGTCATCTTCAAGACTCTCTCTACCATGCTTAAATTCATTGACCCATCGTTTGATGGTAGCAGATGAAGGGGACGACTTCCCATAAACTGCTGAAAGCCTTTCTTCAATGTTCTTCACCGAGTTTCCTTCAAGAACTAAAAACTTAATTACTGCTCTATACTCAGTTTTATTCACTGCCGTGAGGGGGTCTCTTTCTGTCAATGTGAGCTGTTCAATAACTTCTGAGAGTAGGATACCAAAACTTATATATCACATCAGCTACACCCCAAGGTTCAATGTCGTACCATAGGCTGTGACACCTGGGTATGAAAAATGCTCAAGGTTCAAAACTTATTGACATCCCCTCGTAAGTACAACGTATGGGCGTTCACGCTGGGGATATATTTGGTTTAGTATGTGGATAGCCGTACATCTTTACCTTGTATCCGACATGCGATGTGTGTCTTGGAGTTAATACCAGTGATTAATATAATGAAGAACGCCTTCCGATGACTAGCCGATGACTAACAGAAACGCCACGGCTGTGCAATTATCTTATTTCAGACGTGTAGTGAGACACGCATGGGATATAAGAGAAATGATGCATCACCCATTAACCTTAAATGAGGAACGTCCTTACCATAATCCACCACATCACTGGCTACGTAGAGCGCTATCCTGTTCTAACTTGGGTTGTTTATTGTCATGTTTTGAATGAACGTACATCTTGCGTGGGATGGAGAATCGCTGGATGGGTGACCGTGTTTGGTAGCTTGACTCCTGAGAGTTTCTTCAATCCTAACCTACAACTAAACACTTATGTGGTCTCACTCACAAATTGTTTCTGTTGACCCAGCAGAAAATTGGTATCCTTTGGACTAAAACAAGAGATAATCTACACAAAACGTCTTCAAGACTCCCTGCTATAACTTTGTAGACAGCCAGGGTTATCTGGGCAAATCATGAGTGTGGACATGTGCACAATGAAAATATGCGCTATTTTTAATATTATCACTGATCCAGTTTGTGTTTGGTTTCCACCAAAAGGGCATAGTGTTTATATACACGCCGCTGTTACTGATATCTCGATGGGAATTATAAATAACAAAGTTATGCTTAATGTGAAATATATCTAATCATGAAATATTTTTGGGGTATGTCAAACATAATTCCAAATCTACAAGTCGTTTCTCTTGTCAATACAAATGACAAATGTGATTTTGGACCAGTACACGATTGTTTTAGTTTGTATGCAGTAAGTAAACTTTTTCGTTACACTCCACTCCTGAGTTTGTATGCCACCATCGCATGACAGGAATACCTTCTTTCATGCAATAAACACATACCTTTCATGTATATTTGCAATGTCTCATAATTTCCTAACTTGATTATTTGACCTTAATGTAGAAAGTCTAGATTTCATCGAACTCGGGTTCTGAATCTCCCTACTCATTGGGATTCCTTTTTCAATTTGAATAGAATTTATTGTTTATATCAAAATTACACATATTTAGAGGCTACGCATACGTCTAACGTACATGGCGTTAGTGCCCGTGAATAACTGTTGAGGAGAACCTGTCTACCCCTTCGGTGGACAATCGATGTCATCACTTTCATTGATACTTTCAAAGCTATTTTCATAGGAAATACTTCTGTTTCGTAGAATTGAAACTTCTAATTCTCTGCCGACGTTATATTCAAAGGTTCTTCTCCAAATGAGTATCATCATTCTAGATGACAGAACTAACTAAACCACTAGGACCACTAGGACCACTCGGTTACGATCACGATTTTGCAGTTTGCAGATCATTCCGTCGTCGATAGCAGATGTATTTTCTGATCAGCAGATAATAAAATGGTTTTTATGAACAAAGTTTTTTAATGTTATTCCAATAAGACGCTATTTGGAAATGTCAAACGTGTATTCGTGTTATTGAAACCTATTAGATGTTACTTGACGATTGTTCTGTGGCACAGGTTTAAATTTTCTCCGCTAGACGCCCTAATCTTTCGGAAATTCTTCTGAAAGAGATTGTTTGATTTACCCAGATGTTCAGTTAACAATGCAGATAATTGTTACGCCATTATTCCTTTGTAGTCATTCATTTTTATCTGATCGCAACACCACTTATTTAAGCCTGCATGAAAAAATAAACGCTTATCGGGCATATTTGTTTCATACGTGACGAGGGCTGTATGATTTTGGATTTTTTGAGAGAAATAAAAATGACAAGGGAGAAAAAGATATTTACTTTTTCTCCCTCAGAAATACAGTTCGGGAAGTTTAGCACGTGCTGATTCAGTCACACTCGTTCTTACAGACATTCATTCTTATAGTGGACAAATGGATGATCGAGACGCGGCCAAGTCGAAATTACATTCTTAATGACAATAAAAAATATTGTTACGCGCAGAAACAAAGGTGAGGCGCCGATGCTCGAGAAACATTAATTTTCTATTTTCTTTTTAGGGTAAAGCTATGTGAAAAAACGAACACAATACTTCCTGTTGGCCAAACCTTCTTATCCTTGTTTCACTCTGCTCAAGAAGATATGTGCAGTGTTCTTCATCTATACTTGTTCTGTAACCACACTTCAGGCTAGGTTTCATCGCAGCTCACCGAAATTACTATGTTGTAAGAAAAAACAAGCAGTAATGATATTTGGAAAGAATGCATTTAGCCGAGTTAATTTATGCATTTTGACATAGCGTGGCCGAGTTTCAATCATTTCTTATTCCTTGTTATGCTGTTAATGAGATAAAAAGACATTATAGAGAAGAATATTCCATCATTCCTGAACGTCCTAACTTTTGCAAATACACAAATAACACAGCCGAGGGCAAGCAGATATTTTATTCCCTTTTCCTGTGCAAAATAACCATTTTCTGTCAATAATAATCTGGTATTCCATACAAACGAGTTTTAACTGTCCCAAACAGCCCACGGATAGGACGAGATAGGGTCATTAAGGAAATAGCGTTCAGTCTTTCTCCCTTTTTAAAATTACATGTACAATTTGGTGCAATTATAGCTGGAAGCCGCCAGTCATTAATTTTGGTTATCACGTTTAGAAACACCTTCCGAATATGTCACTCGTGGTGCCTAAATTCTACTCTCGATTGAGATTATCCTTCAGTCTGAATGGATGTCATTTAGAATTGTGTATACATGTTTGTGAATGTGCGTGTGTGTGTGTGTGCGTATGTGTGTATATGTGTCGAAGTGATTGTAAGGAACCTTTCCATATATAGACTTAATTTGTCAAAACTAGGGTTAACTAGGTACTAAAGAGAAGATTTCGAAACTGCGTTCATGCGAGCTCAAACCGACATATAGTCTGATTTCATCCACTGGATTAATGTTAGGAAAAGAATATGGAGGTTCACGTCTGAAAAATACACGAACACTCGACTGAACTTGTCTTGCGGGAGATTTCCAGTCCACCCACCATTTCCAAAAGGAAATAGCGTAATGAGAAATGAAAAAATGCTAATGAGCATAAAATGTCGAGGTTCTTTGTCATATCGATCACAGGGATTTGTTTCACGTAATCGACAGGTGGTATTTAATATCAGGAAGTTCTCACACTACCCTTTTTAGCAGTGCGTGGGTAGATAGAGTTTTGTCAACAACTGGATCAGCTGCAATGATGATCATGAGATTCGTATGATTGATAAACATCCCCAAATAGCTGCAGCTACTACAGATTCTGTCTGTCATGGAGCATCCTATAAGACACCACGTCCCCGTATCATGTTTCTGTAAACTTAGTTTGCCATCTTCTTCCATCTAACTATAAAGAAAACATGAAAGCCTCAGCGATAGAAACGCTTTCATTTATGGACAAAGTGGTTCTGCAAGAGAGTCATTTACTGTTTCCTAAAATCAGTTCTGGTGATCCCTTTCGTGTTACGTCTCATTTATAGATAATGGGATATCAGTAAAACAAAGAAAAATGGTATTGAATTCCCGCCGGTATCCCATAAATCCAGCAATTTCTGTTTGGAACCACTGGCGTCCTGTTTGGTGCATCAGCAAGGGAATTGTTCTATTTCTGGTAACAAAAAGACATTTTATAGATCCAGCGACTGTGGTTCAGCATATGAGGTCTTTTTGACATCATTTTATTGTTTAAGAGGTTTTTTATCATTATATCGACGGTTGCATACATAGGAGGTCGTTCATAACCCAACTACGTTTTCTTGTAATACGTCAACCTCTTTACCAAAGAAGGGATTACTCGAGGTCACTTGCTCTAGAGGGATGAAAAGCGTCGTTTATGCATGAAACATAACAATAAGTCTGAGAAGAGACTAGTAATGTGACTTATTGGGAACATATAGGTAGTGGTTACGTCTCCGACAGTTCCTGTGATTGTCGATATCTCCATGTCGTGTTCTGGACCGATCACAATGTTCAAATAATCCGTAACAGTTAAGGTGTACAATGTGTGTTCGATACACAATAATTAAAGGCGAGTAGTTGACAGCGATACACAAAGGATACTTCCAGAAACAGTTCTTTATCTGCGATATACATACCACGAATCTAACGTCGATGGCAACATCGCGTCACATATGACGTTTTTGAAACGTTATGTCAGGAGAGTAGTTTCGATGTAAAAGCCTGGATTCCGCGCAGATTCTGACGTCACCTCACAGTTACTTCGTCTCAGACGTACTTCATCTCAAACGAACCTGCATATTAACATATGTTCCTCGTCAGACATTTCAAGACATTCGAGATGAACATATTATGTAATAGTAACCTCATATATTTACATGGCCATGTCCATATTACAAGAGGCACACAAATGGAATAGGTGGGTTTGGAACAAAGATACAGGAGTGGTGTACAGTTGTACTTGTACTTAACTGAATGTTATTTACACCTTCTCTCCGGAGATATGTTAATTATTAACACTCACATATAGTGCATATATTATGTAAACACGGTCGATTACAGGGGTGACGGATGTGAAAGACGATACCTTGCCACATGAAGACAATATTAGGGTTATTGAAGTATATTGAAGCTTTTTTAATGCTTGTGTTTATATGCACATATATGGGGGTGTGTGTGTTTGTGTAATTTGCAATACGTGTATGGATGGGAGAGAGTTAGAGATTTTGCTGAATGAATATTAACGAAAACGAGAAAGATTGGGCATAGAGTCATAATTTATTGTCCTAAATTGTTTAATTAGGAGGAGATTTATGTGACATAAGAGAAATGTAGGTGATTATGATGAGCAAAGAACAGGCTCTTCTCAGATGCCAGATAGTTTAATCATAGGAACAGTATAACATGTCCACTTTGTGTCTTAACGCCGCCTGTATTTTCTGTTCATCTGACTGTGTTAACGGGCGAGGCTGATATCCTTCAACTGAAACTCCCACATGCACATTCGGGAACTTCCGAGGACGCCTCAACCTGAACGTCAGCAGATACGTCACAGATACGTCACAGATAAGTCCGTTATCATGTCCGCCTACACTGATGGATGACAGCCAGTAGGATGTTGTAGACAAGCACATAGGCGCCAATGTAAACCTAGGATTGCGGTATCATTTACGCATACATACTGGATACACACTCACACGTTCTAATTTCATCTACATGTTCAAAACACAATGACAGAATTATCTACCTGTACATATCCATACCATATTCTGTATCTTTATTTTGACTTCAGCCCAGCCTCCCGCTATAAGAAACTTTTCAGTTTAAATTGATATATTTTTCTTTATTTGCTCAGTATAATTCACATATACTTATCCCAAAACTGTGTTACATATTCTTATGTGCTTATAACACAACGGCAGAATCATTTACATGTACATACTACTAAGACAATGTTAGAATCAGTGTCTGTTATAAAAGTATGTTACGATATGGCTGTTACTGTATACCTATAATTACCTATTATTTGTCACGTTTTGCCCATGTTACGATATATATAACCATATATCGATGCAACGGTTAACCTGCATCACCATATACTATATTAGAGTATCAACATGTTATCATGTCACGGTATACCTATATTACCATATACCTATTTCACGGTATACCTATATTACCGTATAACTATATTTCCGTACACCTATGTAACGGTCTTCTAAAACAATAACCATCGTGCTCATTATGTTCTGGAAAATAGCCTGGAATATATTTTCAGTACAAACCAGACAAGATATGCAGTCCCTACTTTCCTTGACACTAATTTGTGGCTGCACTGTCCCCTCACTGCCAACTTACCGGGTTCACCTCGCCAGTATTGACGCGAATGCCTTGTGGACAAGCTTTAACGTCCGTATTGGAAATCAAAGAACGATGGACAGTAGCTGTGAACAGGAAGCAGCCAAGGAAAGACTGACAGTATTATTAATCGCTTCCGTCCCCTAAGGATCCTTGTGATAAATCCAGAATGGTTTCTTGTTCTATTCCAGTGCATGCTGCTGACATATGTATTGTTTGTGAGTGACTGAGATGAAATAGTGACAGGCACGACTGTCTGTGTCCACACTCTGACAAGTCGTTACAGAACTTCGCAGTTATTCTCGGGGTTCTGACAATAAATCTGATTGCAGTTTTTGTTAGTTACTGACATGCTGTGCAATTGTGGGCATAGACGACAAATGTATAAATCTTTATACCAGACCGTGTGCAGACATCTTTGTGTTTGTGTTCTACTTCCCACAGTATTTGTAAGTGATACAACTGGCAATGTTTTCTGCAAATCGGGAAAGTAACTTGGTATGGTTTCATATTCCACATGTCCTTGGTCTGACGTTATTACTGTATGACATTGTAGGGAACTGAGTCATTGTATTCATACATATCCAATACAATACCACTTTAAGGATACGAAGCATGTTGTTTTATGACTGCATGTGTTACTCGACAAAAACATTTGCAAGGGAAACAAACTGTCTGACATCTGAATAGGACTTCTAGAACAGGCACAAAGTACTTTGAGAAGTTTTTTTAATAAATGAAAACGTAAAATATTTTACATTGCAACATTCTCATGGTTTGGGCAACAAAACTCTCAAGAAATAATGCCGATTCACTCGCTCGTTCACTCACTCACTCACCCATCTGACGACAACGAGCAAGAGACATTAAAGAGACCCATATTGGATGTGTTTCGGGTTTCCGTTGATGGTTTCCCGTTCACAAACTAAATGCAGGCAAAGATTGTGCAAATTATTGTCGTCTTGCGTGGATGTTATCGTGTTGTTAGTTGAAAACGTGCTAACAACATGCCGTCGACCCGTTATCGATACATACAATTCTATATTCTTGTCAAATTTAAAAGTATACCGTTTCTTTAACTTGACCATATCCGTTTCCATGTGAACAACACATCTTGGGTGCCCTTTACAAAACGTAGGTGAAGCATATGTCAGAACCAGAGAGAAAACTACGTATCTACGTTCAAGGTGACTTTGCTTCAAATTAGTGATTATTAAAATGACAAGGCAGGATTTTGTCAGTCACCTTCCGCACATTCATTATCTGTCAAATTCTACTTTGACGTCGCTGACATAATGACAGATCCTGGAAAATCCTGACACGACACAACATCCCAATTATAACATACTCTCAGGTGACAGCGATCAACGGCAGACAGGTAATGTGTAGGTAGGAGACTAGGAACCTCCTTTCCTCACCCAGTAAATGGGTAACGGTAGATTGCAGGTTCTGAACGTCTTGCCTCACCCATCGTTTCTGTTTATCCTAATTTGGTGACCTTGCCGTGGTGCTTGAAAATACCCATAAAGCTTCAACTTGTCTTCCTTGTCCACTATGCCTGTGAATGAGGGAAGACGGAAAAGTACAAAGAGAAAGGACACATGGGTTATTATTCACTGATATCTCGTTATCCTATGCTAATACATGGTTTCATGTAAACATTTTTATTTACTGTGCTAATCAATCACTGAGTGCGGCGTGAAACCACAAAAACACAAAACGTAATGATCATCAAAAATATATAAATACTCACCTGTAATCATTGGTTGGTTGTTTAACGCCGCACATAGCAACATTCTAGCCAGATGAACGCGAGCTGTACATAATCGAGTCGGAACCAGACAGTCCAGTGATCAACAGCATGAACATAGATTTACACAACTGGGATACGATGACATGTGTTAAACTGACCACCCGATCCTGTAGGAATGGGCTGTTGAAGACCATTTCTAAACAAGATTTTCACAGAGTGTAACATAACCAAGAATTTTCCGTGTTTCGCAGGGTGAACAGAGGTACTTTTTACGAAAGTCACTTCCTTATTGCGCCAGATATTTTCAATAACGGCAATGCTTCAATACTGTTGTTGTTTTCAGGAAGAGCATACATGTAGTGCGCTACCACTGTCAGAGGACAATGAAGAGTACATAGGTAAGATTGCATGATGTAAATAACATATAGACTCTGAAACGCATTTCACTTGGATATATATATGTATATGAATTTAAGTACAACCTATTCTAATCTTCACACAGTTAAAAATAATAAGGGCATTTGTAATGCGGTAAATTCTGCAAAAGGGAGGTGCACACTCAAAGCGTTACAATAGGATTATTGTTACCCTGGATAACCCAAGCTGTGAGATGGTTAATAGTTCACATGACTTATTCCACTGGGGGCCCATCTTCTGCTGGGTGAGCAGGGGCACGTTTGAACAAACCCACTTGTCTAGGCTCAGACCATATGTGATCCGTGGTAGAGCAGGACTGAAGTCCAAGAAACTCAAGGACTTCCCTCTCCCAACGTGGCTCAGCGTCAACTGATTTTGTCACCTGTGCTCTGCACACTGGACTGAACACCACCACAGACAGATATGTCTTTAAGTATCTTGTAACTTGTTTTTATAACAGTAACATTTGACCCGAAGGCTGACCCGTCCCGTGTACTTCACCTCAGCGTTCAGGTGTGTGATGGCATTCCAGGCCATGAACTTCTGTGGTAAGGGAAAGGATTTCTCGGGGTAATACATTTGATTGTGCAGGCAGTAATGACAGGAGCAACTTTTGGAAGAAGTAGAGCCCTACTAGGGTCGAAATATTTCAAGGGTGCATCACGAGATTAAACTGTCAGTAGTTTTAAATTCTATTCTAAAGTGTCAACTCGAGAATGTCGTAGCTCATTACAATGCAATACTTATACGGGGTTTTTTTCTGCGCACTTTGTTGCATTATGTCACCCTTGCCATATGAGCGTCCAAATAACACAGACGTGTTGTGTGTTTCATTTATGTAAATATATCTTCGGTTGTCTCCCTTAGGTCATGTGGTAATGGAGTTCCCGGATGTATTGGAAACATCAGGCCAGTGTACGTGTGGGGGATGAACTCTACAACATGGCGACTACCACCAGGTACGGTCAAAAGTAACAAAGATTGTAACTGCTCTAACAATCTGCTTTTACTTCAGGTCCAAAATATTTAGATACGTTTGAATCTTTGCATACAGGAACGCAACCAAATACGACATCCTGAATGATATGACCAAACTATGACGATCAGTGGTCGTAATTTTGACCACTGGATTAACTGCTTACGATTCCATTATAGAAAGGCCGAAATAGTATCGCAGGAGCTCGGTTAGGTTTTGGCCAGCTAAATTTCCTGTAGATTGGTAGCTGGGTGTTCTCTGTAGAGCAGGCTACGTTTCAGGATTCTTGTAAGAATGACGTAAGTATTACACGTAAGTAAGGACGTTTTACGTTCATGCTTAAATACTGACCTATTTATACTGCACGTTAGTACCAACATTTTCGGTTCTTACGTAAGTACTGAGTCTTTGAGTGTGGGCATAAGTACTGACGCTTTGCGTTTATACATAGACACAGGCGTTTTGTGTAAGGACGTGAGTACTGATGGTTTGTGTTCACGGCTAATGTATAAATACTGTATTGACGTTTTCAGGTTATACGTAAGTATTGACGATTAGGTTTTTGTTTTTGTGTGTATATATATATATATATATATATATATATATATATATATATATATATATATATATATATATATATATATATATATATATATATATATAATGAAAGCGATATATATATATATATATATATATATAACCCATTTGGGGTTGATGCGTATGTACTGACGTTTTGAGTTTGTCCTTAAGTACTAACAAATTTGGGTTTATACTGACACACTGTCTGGCGTTTTGAGTTTATCCTTAAGTACTAACAGTTTGGGTTTATACTGACACACTGTCTGGCGTTTTGAGTTTATCCTTAAGTACTAACAGTTTGGGTTTATACTGACACACTGTCTGGCGTTTTGAGTTTATCCTTAAGTACTAACAGTTTGGGTTTATACTGACACACTATCTGGCGTTTTGAGTTTATCCTTAAGTACTAACAGTTTGTGTTTATACTAACACACTGTCTGGTGTTTTGAGTTTATCCTGAAGTGAAACTGATGTACTATTGCTAAGATAGGCGTAAAACCCAGCTCACTCACCGACGAAAGGAACAACACGAGTCCAGTCTCGGAGGATTTGGGCAATCCTGGCCAACTGGGATGGTTTTATGCTACTGTGTTGTCCGCAACATCCATTTGAACCATTTGAACTTTGAGCAACTACTAGATACGATTGTCTAATCGCCTGAAAATGTTATATATCATTTACATTTGTCTATACTATCTACTACTCGTTCAAAACTCCATTTCTAAGTTCAGCTTTCTTTCATCCTCTTCAGATACGGCTATTCCTGTGGGCGGGGCTTCTGGGGGTCGCTTTATCGTGCTCCAGGCTCACATACACAACCCACACCAAACAGGTATGTACTACACACAGCGATGACAATAGTTGAAGCATTTTGCTCACACAAATGTCCCTGTATTATCCAGTGTGTTATTCTTAACTTCATTATAATGTTTAGGTGTGTTGTTGGAGGCATTCTATTGCAAATATTACTTTTACATAAATGTCTTCAGATACTTTCACCTGCGTGTAAGTTCGAATGTTCCACAATGCAGTGTATATATGCGTGGTTGGTATTCTACCTCAATAGTAAACAGGATTCGGTGTATGTAATCGCTGACGAAAGGAGCATGACAACATCTGATGCGCAGTTGCGCAAAAATATTTCCAGCACCAGTAGGTCGTTTAACTGATTTCAGACGCATCTGGATAAACATATTCAGTTGTCACATATATTGACTAATCCGAATACGAACTATTCTTGTATTACAGGTAAAACGATGTCGTCCCACCCACCGTACGCTGAAGTCAAACTCCATGTCTCCAGTCGCAGGTAAAGCCTCTATATACGTATGTGTGATTTACGGATATGATGTTGATTCCTAATTCGTGAGTTTCAGATAGACGGGACGCATTAATGATGAACTCTTTTGTCGTTGATATTGCATGTTTTTAAAGCTCGTATGTACAGAAAAGTCTACAATGTGCCATTAGAAGGAGCCCCATGAATATATGAGGTCAACACTGAAGAATCCCCTCCCCGTGCTACATTAACGCAGTGGTGAGCAGAGAGCCAGTGAGTGACTTGAGGACAAGCCTCTTCCTTGAAGTACTGTGAAGTCCGCAACACCAACGAAAGCGATCCCTAGTCCAGGAAATGTTCAGCCGGCAAATGACAGAACGTAATGCTGCTGGTTCAGAGGACCCATTCCAAGAGAGGGAACAGTCCACGGTCATAGAAACATGCGCAATGATAACAAGTACCTGTCATGCATCTGGTTCCATCCTAGACCGCGAATCCATGTTGTTCTCCCGACTCGGCCTTCATTTGTGTCCACCCATGAAGGAGGCTTCAGCCGGCAAGAAGAAGAATCTCGAACAATCATGTCAGAGTAGCTGTGGAGTACATTAGAACTACCAAGATGAGGACGTGAACAAAACTGGCATGCAATCGTTCCATTATACTTTGCTAAATGTATCTATTATGTGGAAAGGGACTATGTTCAAATGTTATTGTCTTTGGTTTATGTATTCCTCTTTCAAACTCAAGTTCCTCATCCAAGTAATTTACACGTTGTTATGAGAATTGTTCTAGAGAATGAATTGATCAGAAATAAGCATGAAAGATAGAAGTATTATTTTATGTCATGTTTTATTGACTTCCAGGCCTCGCTTCGAAGTTGGTCTGATGATATTGGGTAACACAGGCTTCATCCCTCCACAACAAACGCGTGAGTTGTCCACTCGTATCTACTTACAAGAGACAGCCCTATGATCCAGAAACTCTGCAACATGGACACAGTTTATGCAACTCTATTCAAAGGGCTCTTACTCTGTGTCGATAATTGTTTAGGCAGAAAAGTCGTTATTCTGAAGTTCGCAAAAAGTTTTCATTCTCCTTTGTTTCATTAAACTGGTTTATTCTGCACTAGTTCATCTGTACACCATTTACTGGTGTATTCATAGCAGTTGTTGTTAAAACTACACTCTCGAATTTATAGCTGATGTACATTTACTCAAATATTTCAGGTTTTGTTTCTGAGAGCGCATGTCCATGGAATTCTGTCCAATCAGCTTTTGTCCTTGGCTACCGTCTCCATACCCATAGGTTAGGTGAGTATCACGTTGTAACGCATCATCGTTATCGTCGTCGTCGTCGCCATCATCATCATCATCACCATCATCATCATCCGTTACACGTTGAACTTGCATATGTGCAAAGATATTCATTTCTCTGTAAGAAGTGTACTCGTATGTAGTTTTAAGCAACACAAACTCATAGCAAGCGTGTACACACACGTTTAATCACATACACACACGTTTAATCACATACACACACGTTTAATCACATACACTCACGTTTAATCACATACACACACGTTTAATCACATACACACACGCTTAATCACATACACTCACGTTTAATCACATACACACACGTTTAATCACATACACACACGTTTAATCACATACACTCACGTTTAATCACATACACACACGTTTAATCACATACACTCACGTTTAATCACATACACTCACGTTTAATCACATACACACATGTTTAATCACATACACACACGTTTAATCACATACACGTTTAATCACATACACACACGTTTAATCACATACACACACGTTTAATCACATACACACACGCTTAATCACATACACACACGTTTAATCACATACACACACGCACATGTGCATACCAGTACAAGTTTAATTATCTTGAACCAGTTTCAACTTTCACCATTAATAGTTAATTACGATCAAAGTGCATCACATTCCAGGCCGTTGGATAGAAGGTTTCGCAGTTTCTGAAGACGGTTGGAAACTTATTGGTGAGGGAAAGCCACTATCACCAGAGGTATGCCACATGTGGAGTAATGGCGCGCAGAGAGAATGTTTGGTTGATGATTGTATTTGAGGAAATTCAATAGCTTAAACATATATGAATGTATTTGTGAGTTAGTCGTTTTTGCAATTCCCATTAATATCACGACAAGGAACACCAGAAATTGGCTTCACATATGCGTGGAATCGAACACGTGTCTCCGCTGTGAAGAGCAAACGCTTTGACAAAAGGCTACCACTCCGTCACCTAAATATAGCTATTCATGTGATCGTTTGTAGTAGAACTTTTGAAACTTTTTAAAGATTCATCTGGCAGATATATTTGCTGATGGTATTCTTTATGGTCTCTCATTTCAGAATGTCCATCGTAGTTTTACGAAACAACTCTTAAGGAATGGAGACTTTTTGGTAAGTCATATATATCGTAATTTCTTCGGCTGTTTATGTGTATTGTTACACTGAAAGGGCACACAATAGGGACACGTTTGTGCCAAAAGGAAATATCTCGTACCAAATATGCCAAAAATGATTTGCATGACTGACTACGACTTTTTCTAATACACGCCATTAAGACTTCTGATATGAAGAACAACAGAGAGACTCAAATAAGGGAAAGGACTGTTTGTCTAGCCGTCAGTTCGTCTGTCTTCAGCTAAATATCCTTAGAAAATCTAACAGACTTATTGTTTAAATTATACAAAATTTGCTTCCTTAAATCATCAAATGTCAGCCCTTTTAATACATTGTTGCCTTACGTGTGCATGTAACATAACATGAAATGCTTTACTCTTGCTGTTCCAAATCCAGTATTCCACACAGCTGAAATTGACATGTTTTATCGGGGTTTTTTTTTTTAAAAAGTCTGATATCCTTTTTTATAGCATTAGTAGATTGTTGTCCATAACACTATACAAGTGTGTGACCAATGCTATCAATTACAGGCTTCGAGGTGCTACTATGAAAATCTTCAATCAAAACCTGTGAAATTTGGGTAAGTGTTTGCAAGTTAGGTCGTTGATGCAACATACGTGTAAGTTCTCTGCATCATCATTCCACAATTCCCTCTGCAGAGTAGCACCCTGAGTTGTGCCAGTTACCATCCGCTATCACAGTTGGAATCCAGTATTTTGATCGGTCCTTAGACTGAACACCGCTCGGATCCACAGTTTTTGTTTTCTGCAGGTCTTATGGCCGATAGCCATGAAGTACTGGACCTGCACAATCTGATTAGTACCCGCAACGTTTATGGCATTTCATACATCTAGAACCCGTCTCCTTATAAGCTGTCGTTCGTAAAATATTTGATCAACTGTTAACCAGTCTCATTGACATGTGACTTTCAAGATTAAGTGTAGGTGATGAAGAGTCCGCTGCTGTTTTAGAAATACTGTCATTTATAACAATCGTGCTCCGGTTCAACAAACATGTGTACCATCTATTTTCAGATCTGAATTTCATGATGAAATGTGCAATTTCCACCTGTTGTATGTTTTCCCGTATGGCGCGGCACCAAACCTACGCTTCCGAACTTGCGCCCAAGACGCCCAGGCTTTTCATCTAAAAGATGCTTTTTTCGCCGTTCCTGAAGTTAAAAATCACTTTGAACAAAAATCTGATACCCAGTATGGATATTGAGAATATGTGTCTCAAGATAAGTAAAAATTATATTTATTAGAAATAAGAACCACAATGAGATGACAAGTTTGACTTAGATCTGGGTAGATGACACATGCTAAGCCTGACTGACTGAAGCTAACGGCATCCTAAATATTTGAAGGTCGGAAAATGTTGTAAAACCGTTTAATCAAATCTGCTGTCTACGGACAGAATATGAATATGTCAACGCAAATTCAGCTCATTCACTGACAATGTAATGTAATTCGGAATAAAGATTCACGTTTTGCAAAAAAGATGTTCTTACTTCATCATCACATAGTGGGTTTCACAAATGTGAATCAGATTGAAGCAATGCCTGTATATGTGTACATACTATTCCGGTTTCACAAACATGTAGTAAATCCTAACGTGGTATAATTGGCATAGCAAGGGCAGCATCAGGCAACACAGATGCTCAGATGAAATCATTTTTGTTACATGGAACGTTTCCATTGGTAATCATGAGAATGGACTGGGGGTTTGGCCCAGAGAAAGCGTGTGTTAAAAGGTCGAGGAAACACAACCAAGAAGCATAACATGTTAAAAATATGGCTCGTAGAGTTCAAGACCAGACACGCTGACGCTTGTCACTTCCGCTCAATGCAGTCTTGTGAAGTAAAGAAGTCGTTTTCATCTTTGTGGATCATGGAAAATGACAATGGTATATCGGTATGCTCTTGCCTGTTGCCTTACATTGCGACGTTGCTTGCTGATTCAACGTCCATGGAAAACACCACTTGGCACTTATGACGAAACATTTGTTTTTCCATCTGACAACATTTCAATGGGGGCTGATTGTTGTTTGTATAAACAACCCCTAATGCAAAGAGTATGGGCTGCTGGATTTGCGAATCTGTGCCCAGTAAAATATATTTCAAACAGACCTGTAAAGCTAAGAATCGAGATTGCTCTTCGAGAACGTGTCTCACATTGATTTAATTGAATCGAATTGGAAAACGAATTGGAAACGTTTTGTAACATCAGTATGAGTCACTAGCAAGTGCTATAATTGCGTTATTGCTCACTGCATCTTACTCGGTTTGTGCTCGCCTTTGGAAGTGTGCGTGCTCACATTTGGAAGTATGCGTGCTCGCCTTTGGAAGTATGCGTTCTCGCCTTTGGAAGTATGCGTGCTCGCCTTTGGAAGTATGCATTGAACAAGACATCTTAAAAATTCACTTATCAGAAGACTTCAACAGTCTTCAGGTATGACAATACACTGGATCTCATACACTATTTGTCCTTGTGCACATGGAATTTTCATAATCCAATAGGATTTAAATGTATCTGGAATGAAGACGATACATGTCCAACTTCCCCTGCATGATGTCAAGCAGAGTCAAGCACAGTGACTGCGCTGATGTAAATACTGTGATGGAACATACACATACTCATATGGCTGTCGCTCCAAATAGCCTGGCCCAAGGCCTTAGACTAGATACACGAGGCCGTATGTTTCGTCTACTGCTGATGGTCTTCTGTTACTAGATATAGATAACACAAACTAAGCTTAAGCACCGTAAAATGTTCTGATTTAAAGAGACTACTGATTCATGTGAGCGTCTTGTTTATATTTGATGCATGTGTGCTTTTCCACAACTGTAACCAGAGTGAATTGTACGGCCATATTTATAGACCTTTAGAAACCGGTGAATAAAACAGGTAAAACCAAGGATGCTATCTTGATGCTATACAAATTGAACTAGCAATAAGTCTCATTTTGAACCATGATTTAGACAGAGACAACGTCAGATGTGTGTGTTGATATGATAGTACCATATATTAACAAAGTACCTGTATAGATAGTCATCAATGACCCAGTCGGACCCAAGAGGGGTCGGGAATAATGATTACAAACATAACAAAACCAGCACTTGTCAACACATTTTATCATACTAAGGCTCAGCTCATGAACATAATCTAGGTGGCGAACCTTTGACGTTTTCTCATATACAAACGCTTATTTGGTATGGCCAAACAGTTTTCGTAATTGTTTTCTCGATAGGAAAATGCAACCACATTGAAAAAGCATTCAGATAGCAATCATGAAACGCCGGAGAAGATTATGGGGTATCCAACTTTTAGTCTACATAGATCCACAGATCTTCTGTGTGTCTGTGTTGACCAATTTATAATCAGAAACCCATCGGTGAGTTTGGGAGACTTTGTGGACGATACCAGGTGAATCATGGCTTCCCGATGCTATTTTTACATGCTGATTCCCAAGATAACACTAAAACTAAACCAGGAATCAATCAGTGCAAGAACTTGCAACCCTCAAAACAAAATGGTATAATTTACAAATGTACAACATACATAACTAACTTCGCAAAGTATTACAAATCGCTACAAAGCTATTAACATGGCAGTACGAATTCATGTAGGCGACATGGTCCAAAATAAAAGCAATGATGAAAATCTTCAACGAAAACGTATGATGTCCGAAAACGACGATACCGCATGACAGCTGTCACAAAATGTTTTGCCTTGCTCCACTTGACCTCCTGTGTTCCCATGAATAAATCTATACAGATAACACTGTCGCGTACTCAAACTTCGACAGTTTAATTGCACGTGTGGCACTGCTCCAGACGTGACTGTTTTGCAACGTGTTTAAGGTAATGGCTTCGCGAAACAGCTTGTGTGAACCTAAGGTTGCCATAATGATGAGCCGTTGACACCAATGAGCTCATTGTCTCTTTGAGTCTGCGGTTGGGGATAGGTATGGCGCGAATATTGTGTGCTGGCATATCGTGGAGATATTGCGCGGAGCTATAGAGTGAGGACGCTGTGTAGAGCTATAGCGTGAAGATATCGTGTAGAGCCATGGCGTCCAGACATTGTGTGGAGCTATAGCGTCAAGATAATGAGAGTAACAAGTAGTTGCATCTACCGGCTTTAGGTACAGTGTATGTGTGTGTGTGTGCGTGCGTGCGTGCGTGCGTGTGTGTGTGTGTGTGTGTGTCTGTCTGTCTGTCTGTGTGTCTCTATGTCTGTGTCTCTGTGTCTGTGTGTGTGTTAGCGCCGTGAAACCAGTTATTATGTCTGTTGGGTTTTTTTTTATGCTGCACTATTGCAGCCATAACCCAGTCTTGACCAATAATAGCAGTGATTAACAACATGAGCATCAATTTAAGCAACTGGGATATGATTACATTTATCATCCAAAGCTGTGTTCCACGGGAGATCACTTGTGTGAGATCACATGATATCTCCTAGGAGATATCATGAACTTGATGACGTCATAATGCTATGACATCACTGCACTGCAAATCTAAAGGTAGCATGGTGTTAAGAGATGTATCTTTTTCATTGAAAACTAATGAATAATCTGTTTTGATAATAAATAGAATCTCACTCTCGTGTCTATTGACATCAATTATATCAACACTATAATTAGCATAAGCCTCGGATATTTGTAACTTTATCAACTCGTGTTGATATAATTGATATCAGTAGACACTTGGGTGAGATTCTGTACATATCATATAAGTCGGCGACCCTGACCACCCGATTCCGTTGTAGAGTGTAGTTTACTGAGGACCAATTCTAACGGGTCTTCACGGGTTGGGTAATCGTGTAGCTGAAAGTATAGTGACTAGGTATAGTCTGTCATACTAATGTGAGCTGAGGTACGTATGGGTGTAAGTATAATGTGTATAATGTGTGAGTAAAGGCGTATAGTTTAAAGCATTTGTGTAGATACAGTGTGTTGATACATTGTAATGTTGTTTTTTGTGTTGTGTTTTTGGTGTGTGTAGGTACACCATGCAGGTATAGACTGTAGATGTAGTATATTAGTATCCAGTTTAGGTATGGCATGTAGGTACTATATGGAGGCATAGTGTCTATGCGCAATTACAATTAGAGAGTGCATATGTAGGTCTCGATATCTTGTGCAGATGGAGCATACTGATAGCGTGTGTAGGCATACAGCTTAGGTATAGTGTTGATGTATGCCTTACCACAGTGTTCAAGCCCTAATGTGTACATGTATAGTGTGTAGACACATCAGGCTGGCAGTAGTATAGTTTATTGTTTCAGTCTGTATGTAATGTGCTGAGACACAGAGAGTGCACATAGTGTGCGCGTAGGTATATATGTATATACATACATACATACATACATACATACATACATACATACATACATACATACATACATACATATATACATACATACATACATACATACATGCAACTACACGCAATTACACCTCTCTCTCTCTCTCTCTCTCTCTCTCTCTCTCTATATATATATATATATATATATATATATATATATGCAATTACACGCAATTACACCTATATATATATATATATAGAGAGAGAGAGAGAAAGAGAGAGGTGTAATGCAATTACACGTAATATATATATGCAATTACACCTCTATATATACATATATAACAAGTGACCAGGCAGGAACGTCATACATAGGTGTAAATATAGGTGTAAATTTATATATATAGACAGGCAGATACGAGTGTGTATGTGGATGTGTGTCTGTGGGTGTGTCTCTGTGTGTCTGTGTGTAGTAATGACCTGTATGCAGTGTGTGTGGTTATTACTTATGACCATAAGTATTTATTGACGTCGTGGAAGCAACAACAACTATTATCTGCCACACAGTCAGCGTTTCACAAACATCACGCACTGAAGTTAGATGGCATTTCATTAGACATGTAAAGATTGGTGACAAGATTTATATGAGTTTGTGTTTTAAGTGCAGACATTTATAGAAACCATTGAAAGGGCGTAAACAAGTGACCAGGCAGGAACGCCATGCACTGAGCCAGGACCACCCCACTGTGGCGCCGGGAAACGGTTGTTGTGTCTGTTTTATAGCAGTCCATGTTCATGTTCAAGTGGTGAGTGGCAGGCGCAGTCCCGGCCGACACGGCCTACTCAATATAAATCACAATTAGAGAGTTGTCTATTGCTGCTCGAGGAAAACCCGGAAATGATGAGTCATGCTCTTCACTAAGAATGGGTGACAAAAATAACGTACGTGCACATCGGCTGGGTGCACAGTCGCGTTACACCAGACATGGCAGTACAACCAGAACAAACGTTTTGGTAGGAGTGGGGTCAGGGCAGGTGTAGCGGTATGTTTCGGGTGCGGAAGTCTCAAATAATGTAGGTCGTAAACATTTCCTGGGTCCGAACCCATTAATAAAGATGTGTTGCCAATCATATTGTGATCTTAATCGAAGCGATTCTGGGATTCGAACCCGTAGACAATTGATTCGTGGTGTGACTAATGGACATAAATGTGTTCTGCGAGCTGCGATACATCCAGGATCCAGACCGGTCTCCCCTTGATATGTAGTTCTTTTATGACGCTTCATTTATACATCTTGAACTCAGCGCCAGTCGAAACCGTCTCTCTGTTTCCTTTACAGATCACACATTTGTTCTTTGCCCATTGCCTGTTAACATATGGGTGCAAGTGTTCCTTATGTTTATCTCAACCATTTTACAAACCTGCAAAGGTCGCAACTTGAAGCGTCAGCATTTCCATATTCCTTGACATAGCCATTAGAATTCATAATTGTCAGAAACAAAAATGGCTTCTAAACTGAACCTGCCTAATCCTGTATTCCTATTTGGTCATTGAGTTCAGCTACACCAAAAACACACGCTCTAAATATGTACTACCTTAAAACAAAGAGCTTAAATCAAAGAGTGTATGAGTGAGTTTAGTTTTACGTCGCATTCAGCAATATCCCGGCTGTATGTCGGCGGTCTGTAAATAATTGAGTCTGGACCACACAATCCAGTGTTCAACAGCATGAGCATCGATCTACGCTATTCGGAACCGGTGACATAAGTCAACCAAGCCATCGAGCCTGGCCAACTGTCGCTACTTACGACAAGCATCACTGATGATCAATTCAAAGCCGGACCTTCACGGGTTAAATGAAAGAAGTTATTAGTCATGACATTACTTCATCTAGAAACAAGCAAGACTTGGGCTTCAAGCACTCATTATTCATCATTATCCTACGCTTGTTAACGTTATATCCTTCCTTCCTTCTTGCTCAGTAAACGCCCAAGACATTCATCACACTAGCTTTCCTCTCACGTTCATATCATCAGGCTAACATTAACGCTGGAATCCTTTCAAGAGGCGGCGTAGACCTCTATTCTAGCAAACAAAACCCTATGATGGTTGCCATACATTGTGTGAACAACGTTTTAACGGATTATCGATACTGGTTATTCCCTTATGTTGTTAAAGAATAGCGTAATGTTTACTTTGTAACATTGTAGTGAGTGAGATTAGATTTTAGCTTTTAGCAATAGTCCCGAAAGATCACGGCGGGGGACTCTACAAATGGGCTTCACACATTGTACCCATGTGCGAAATCGAACCCGGGTCTTAGGTGTGACATGCGCATACTTTGACCACTTGGCTACTCCCTGATGTCATTGTAACCTAGCAAGCAAGAGATGACTTACATGTCAGGGTAACACAGGGGAAATGATACTTGATATAATCTTTCACCATCACAATTTCATTACAAACAGTATATGAAAGGAAAAACCAAGATATTAGAGTACTTCGAAGCATAAATATAATATATAATATATTATAGATTACATTTACAATCCGTCCATATTTCAAACAGAAAATAAACACAAATAATTTTACATTTACAAGACACATGCAGTAAAATTGACCTTTGTGTGTGTATAAGGTAAAGTGCTTACAAGCAACCTGCTAAATGAGTTAACTGTTCCGTTATCTTAAAGATTTCTATGGAGCTAATGAATCCATGTAACCTGACACTAATGATTATAGCTAGACTTACGCTTTAAATAGACACAGCCGTGGAAACAAGACCTCCTTTATGAGGTGTTCACTACACTCCCAAGATTCAGTTTAACCAAAATAGGATTACTTTACTGTGGAAATCATTAGTACAATGTATGAGTTTACTAGTGTCAGATACAACAAAGCGATCGCGGTATGAGTTCGGCAACAAAACCCGTACCGCTCCGCCTGGGAGCCAAACAACAGAACCATTGGTGCTTGTAGGAAATCGGTTGGTCTTGATTTACACACGTAGGTCTGGACCTCGTATAGCAGAGGTATTAGTGAGCTATAGACCAAATCACCAATGCATACCGATACACCTGAATGTGTTTGCACAGAAATACGAAGCGTGGCGTATAACAGCACATACATGTGTATAACTGTCGATGACTGAGGACGGTGTATTGGTCTGTTATGTTAACATTGCGGGAACATTGCTCGGATAGTAAGAATGTGGAAAGAACAGGAACGCGTCAGCAATGAAATGACGGAATGACAACGGATCACAAGACAGTATTCACGAGGGTAATATAATTACATAGCTCTCACGAGACCTCAGTGTCTGCTATAGAGGCAGCTCGAAGTTGGAAAAACACATGACACCATTTCATGGATAAAAGCTTTTATTATTCCTTGTTATTTCTGGCCTACATCTCGCTCCTTCATCATTCATCTGTCGTAAAAGAACTGAAAAAGTTGTTGTCCATAAAAGGTGTCGTGTATTCAATTACATAGTGGGTGTTAGTTGATGCATCGTTAAAATTTAACCCAGTGTGTTGTGATTTTGGGTTTTCTAAGTTAAACATATTTATTGGTCCAACGTTATTCGGAACTCCTATGATATGTAAAGTTAAAATATTGTATGTCAGTTTGTATGATATGTACATGATCGGAAACCTAACTGAATCATACGTATTTGACTAAATATAGATATGAATGATGATGTGGACGTGTTTACTGACTAGAGTAAAGTTAGGAAGCTAAAAAGTGGGTCTTAAAATTCTGTGCATTCTGCCCCATTGAATATATAGACTCTGTACATGTTACGTTACTATGTATATGGGTGGTCGGTCTTCATGGGTAATGAAATGTGAAGAGGAGGATTTCTACTGTCTTCCATTTCATGTTGTTGGACATATCTATCGGGGAAAGAATTCTATAACCAGACATTTCAACACAAACCTAGCTAGGGATATCTGAAATTTGTAATGTCACCCAAGAACAGTTCAAATCTTAAAAGAAGATTAACTTTGTAAAATCACAATATTACATATGTTACTAAACGTATGGAGAGATTCATGAATAGAAATAGTCTTGGCTCCACATTTGTGGCATATTTTAAAATAACCATCTCACAGTGCCCTTCCTTCGTACAAACGCAATCATTTTAAATAAGCATATATTGATGACTGGCTAACATACTTCGTGAGGTGTAGCATTCCTACATAACCTACCTCCATAAAACTTTGCCTACATAAGAGCTACATGATTGAAAAATCAATACTTTATGTTATATCGATACATTTAACTTCCATACCTTAACTGAAGACACGAGTGGAGTAGGCGCCACACAACAGGGAGAATACCAGCCCTGTGTGGTGTACGTGGGCATGTGTATACATGTTTATGTTTTGAAATCTTTTCAATTCAGCTATATACACAAGCAATCTACAAAAGTGTACATACAACTCCTGGCCCACCTATGGAAGGACGCTCCGTTGTGTGATATCTGGATTATACTATTGTCAAAGTAATTGATTCTTGGATATTAAGGCAGATCTGACAATGGAGATATATTACAGATCTTCCAATGTCTGTTTTCAGCGTAAGAGGGACACTTGTGACCAAGGAATGAAGGAAAACTCTCTGATTCCCAGACAGCGCTTGTACTCTTGTTCAGAGGACGAGGACCGAGGACAGGACAATGATGCAGACAGCTGCGGCCATGCTGAGGATGCAAATTCTGTAATGGATGAAGGACAAATTAACAGAATGTCCCGGCTCTTTCTTGAAGAATTTGATCGAAGGTTTCGAGGTAAATCGGAGGACTTTGACTTTGTCGAATCTCGGACCCCAAGTGTCAACTCTTCTGATTTGGATAATGACAGTAATAAGCAGGATCATGATGAGGAAGATGGGAAGTCCAAGAAGAAAGGCTCTGGATCAAAGGCAACCAGTGGTGAAGGGAAGAAGTTAAGCAAAGAGGCGTGGCTGCTGCGGGAACGGATGTGGAACGCTATAGACAGGTAAGCATTTTCTTCCTAGAGTGGAATCAAGAAGCTAGTATGATGAACAGGGAAGATTTTAACGGATACACAAGGTCTTTTTGCAATTGATTTGACCTTTCGGTCTTGATACTACACCGAAACGGCGCATTCTTTACAATAAAAAATTGTCTATCCATACAAAATCAACCTGTTCAGATCAGCACCTGCACACCTATTGTTAATATTAAGTGATAAACTGCATTATCACTGCAGTGACGTAATGACGATTAGCTACCCCAATAGAATGTGCGTTTAGTTGCCACCTAAGAGTCCATGCCCCTGGTAATGTCTTCTTCGCGGCTTGATGGTCAAGGCATTCCTGGTTTTCCTGTAGATCCAAGTTCGATTGTCCTCAACAGAAGTACAACATACTGACTAGATGCTGACATTATCAGCTCGAACAAAGCACAAAGCCATGCCCGCTGTAAAAGGGACAATGATCTCATTGGTCATTGGATCTTAACAATACGATGTGCATATCAAACCTATTGTCTGTATGTACTTGACAAAAGGCATTGTCCTTCAGTTGCCTTTATGTATAAAACATTCACACGGAGCTCTGAACATGTCATGCATCTTATCATTCCCCTTGTTTTAAGTTAAGCATCAACAGGCAGAACTAAACTCATGGGCAAAAAGCATACATTGAAAAAACGAATTAGACCAAGAAGTTGATAAGGTCATTGAAAGTGTACCAGGCTAAATCAGTAAGTACATTGCATGCTTAAGATCCAGAGCAAAACTGTGAAATCCGTGTGAAACATAACACCATTGAAAAGGCATTTCTTGCTTGCTTCATTTTGACTAACACGGGCATGTACTTTGTTTGGTACTGTAGCTTAGGTCGCTACTCTGCAGTTAGAATCACGGCTCTCTTTTCCGATTATAACAGATACGTTAGCACATGACTTCGGTTGATGTTTAAACAAAGAAACCAGGGCACACTGATCTCTCAAAGACCAAAAGACTAAACATATTCTAATTTATTTAAAATTGGCAAAAAATCCATATTACTGAATATCTATTTATAATATTCTATTGTAAACATAAAAGTACTGAGTAAGTTCAGCACAATTCCGATGCTCACCTCATGAACTTTTAATTGAATACAGTAGATATGTAAATGTGAATACAACTCGTCAATTATGCCATTCAAGTGCAACTGAAGACGATTATCATTTCCTTCTTGCATGCCCGAACTACAATAATCTTCGAAGCAACTACATGAAAGAAAAATAGTTTGTCCTTGAAAACATGCTTAAGGTTTCACTACTGTTAAGCAGTTAGCATTTTGTCAAACTAATTGAAAACCTGTTCATATTTATTTTCTACTCATTTGCACATAGAAAGTATATTGTTTCCTGAAAGTGCATAAGTAAATGTATATAAAACTATAGGCCTGATGTCTTTGAGTACCGAATTAAAGATTAATTCTACCATGGCTTCGGTAAATACTGGATTACGATTTGTTAATCAAAGACATTCAGAGGTACACACCTCTGATTTCCAACACAGTTTGTATTTTTTTAAATCTTAATGTCAGGGTTATGGTAGAATGGAGATAAATGTACGGTGTTTGAAAATCAGTGGTACATAACGAAATTATATTAGCTCTACTTTTTTGCATCTAATCAGATTAGATCAGATTTAGAGCTATGATATATAAACATGGCTCCATGTATTTTTTCCAGTTTGGTATTTACTCCCATGTCTGTTCGTGTATGAATAATTGCATGTTTTGAGGAGTAACTAGCATTTTGTTCACTCCCACTGGTTTAAAGAATTCTTTTACACTGAGTGTCTTATTCTTATTTGGTAATCAACACTGTTAAATACATCAATACAAATGCTTCTCAATAGGCCTAACTTTTTAATAATTCTTGTATTGACATTTTTCAAAAGCTGAAAGCCATTTTCAAACACTCAACATGGAGTCACGTAACTACTACAGTAAAGTCCGGAGAGTGACTACTTTCATAATAGTATATGTACAGTATATGTAATCATCACTTAACATTTGCTTACGTTGTTATAGAGTTTGGGTGACACAACAAATTATCATATGCAAGCCAATTTAGTTAACTGAGTAGAGTACGCAAGGTATTATAGAACTCTTGTGTTTTAGGGGATGCTGATGAGTTGGGTTTTTTTTACTCCCGTATTTGTAATTAGTTGAGTAAATGTGATTTTTACTGAGTAAAATACTCCTTATCTGGAGCTCTGCATAAACCACTGATTTCTCAACACAATATGGTTTTCTAGTAATAGAACACTGCATGATCCCAGATGCGGAAAAGATGATATACAGCCAGGTGTCGTTTTATACGTACTGAGTCATTGAGGACGGTGCCAGTAGCTTGTATATTTACGTTTCAGTGAGGTCTTATATTAGAACATGACGATATCCGTTGATCATGACACACACGTATTTTAAAATAGCCCCAAGGGACTCACTGAAGCGTGGGTATTGTGTGGTGGACAATACCTTATGAGCACCCTCGATCAAAGGCCTATGTGGACTGAGGGCGATCAACAATAGACGACACTGAGTCGTTAGTTTATAGGCTAAGCTGTTTGGATAAGTAGAATTGTGTATAAGATTAGAAAGGTCTCCTTCGATTAAATCTTTGAAAGTGAAATAGCTAATGCTGTATTATGGCTGAGTATTTCCCAGCATGCAATGAGACGAGTATTACAGCAGAATCTTTGTAGCTGCCACCAAACCCTAGCATTCATTAGTGAGTGAGTGAGTTTAGTTTGACGCCGCTTTTTAGCAATGTTCCAGCAATAACACAAACAACTTTCCAACAATATCACCAGAAATGGACACAAGAAATGGGCTTCACACAATGTACCCATGTGGGGAATCGCACCCGCATTCACTCGTGAATCAGTTCACATAATATATTCACTCACTATGTCACCAACAGAGGCTCTACCTAACCTGGACCAGACAATGCAGTGATTGATATTTAAACATGGCATCGGAGTATCATACCGAGTTTTCATCAGGGTCAATGACAACCCAATCCACATGAGGGGTCCCTGCTTACCAATTCGAATCAGGACACACCAGTAGCTGTACATTGTTAATACGCTGATGAACAAAGCTCCATTGAATTGGAGGGTTAAAACAGCAGTTTTCCATCGGAAAATAACAATTTCGTGTTTCTTGTGGGGCTTGTCCACACAAGTAAGCGGTTCTTACTTGAGCGAGTGAGTTTAGTTTGAAGACGCTTTACGCAATATTCCAGCTATACCACGGCGGATAATACCTGTTCTTACATGAACCTAGGGTGGATGGGGTAGCCAAGTGGTTAAAACCGACATAAAAACCCTGGGTTAGATCCCTCACATCTTTAACTGGCTGTTGATGTCTCACGGTGTTGCAGAATGTGTTATTCTACACATTGTAATGACGTTGTATCAGACATCTCATTTCAGATTTGATTGTTTAATATGTGTTTCTCAAGTACGCTACAAACAAGTAACGAAGCTGTTCATATGTGAGGGTCAGTCATGACGCTATAGACGCAGTGATAACAGTTGCAGTGATAACACATGGTCTGATATTATCCTACCGCAATAATCTATACGACTATCTTTAGGATAACAAGCCCGTCGTTGTATTTAACCACCTGTGAGCTATAATGTGTTTGAGGTATTTGTTATGCTACAGTGCAGAAATGATGTAAATCTGGCCATATAGGTTTAAGAATCTCAGAAACACACCTCATGTTATGTAGCGAAACACACATCGTGGTAAGTGGTGAATACCGTAATTATCACAAAATATATTAGAGATATATGACAAATTATCACAGCGAAAGAGTTAATCGCTATCTAAAATTATTCTGATAGATGAATACATGACCGCAGAAATGTCATCATCAAATGGTTAACAATATGAGGAATCATTTATATATTAACGCCACAGTGTACAATGGCTTGGGTTTGGCGGTCTTTCTCCTTGAAAGTATTTGGACACACACGGTGAGAAAATGATTGGGTGATGTCTAAAAAATATAGGTCGATATTTTATTATACATGTACTTCAGTAAATAGTTTGGGTCTCTGAAATTTGCAGTTTCAAATAATCGATAGCACATGCAGGTAGATGTTTTAATGCATGTTTTGTATTATTTTATCTACCGACAAGGTCATTCTTTGACGCACCTGTTGACGCAGAAATACTGATAACATAATCATGATATGAGTTCAGCGTCCATTAACTCTCAGAATTAAACTATTCGGTTGTGATGCACTGAAAGTTGTGATAGCAAGTGGTATCATTAACTTAAATCTAACATTATTTGTATTTTAGTGTAGTTTTGAATTGTTCACAAATATTTGCTACCCTTATTGAGGCGGCCCTTTCTGTCTTGTAGGGACGAGCTATCGCCTTCGGAGACGGAAAGACTGTTGACGGGGTCCCGTACAAGCCTAAATGCTGGGTGGGGACAACACTCAGCGAGTGTGCTTGAACGTGCGCGTGTGCTTGAACGTGCGCGTGTGCTTGTGCTTGTGCTTGTGCTTGAACGATCATCATGCTCTATATATGAGTTCTGCTTGTTAGATGCATGTGTATAGATTTGGTGCGCGTCTTTAGTTTGGACGTAGTATCACATTTGCTCAAAGACAGAGAGAGAGAGAGAGGGGTGGAGGGGTGCAGTGTTGAAAAATGAGAGGTATTTACAAAATTTTAGGAGCACTAGATTTGAATTAACCCGTATTGCGTAGCCTACCTGTTTAATCAAATTCAGAGCTAAATTGTCATTTTGTTACATACGTCTGATTTTCCAACACGGTATGTTTATCTCCGAAATGTAAAATTCGCCATCACCGTTCATATCATAACTTTAACAGTAATACTTTCCTATCAAACTCGTTCTTATTTCCTGAGATTTTCTATTTATGTCAGAAGCGTTGGCGTGATATGCCCGTCTACGCCATTTCAAAGAGTTACCTCCCTTACTACACTGGAGGCGGGCGAAATAAAATTAAGACTCGACTTACGACGAGGTCAGGACAGGGCACTCCTTTGTTTCCGGACATTTTCAACAAACGACGAGTTCATCTGATTCGTTCGCCTCAACAGCTGATCAAGAACATGCCATCACATTGTCTTGAAATTTTGAAAGATATTTAAAAGGTAAGTTAGTTTCGTTCCAACAAGTAAAGCGTGAAGAGTTTCATTTTATGACACTGACAGAGTTTTGACAGTGTTGGAGTTGACATTCATCGAGTCAAATCGTAGATACTTTGTTAACTTCGTTTATTTCGTTTTATTCATACGTAGATTGTGTGTCGTCTATCCGACAAAAACATGCCTAATCTGCTGTATTAGTTTCTTGCTTGAAAGATGATTACATCCCGGATAAGGGGCAATTAAATCGCGGATGAGACAGGTGAAGAAGTTATCAAGCTTTTTATTTCTCGTCAAACTCATTGTTGATCTTCAGATGAGTTTGAAATAAAAACACGACTGAAACGTCTCCGAAGTGCACATAAAAGAGTTTATGCGTTAGAGAATGCCCGTAGCTGTTGATAACGAGATGAAGATCAAATCAACAAGTCGATTAAATCAGCAATCAATAAATCGACCTGAAGGCAGAAGTTTCCAAGAATGTCGGGAAAGTGTTTGGGGGCTATAGTAGATTGTGATAAAAGCTTGTTAAGTGAAGATGAGAATCAGAACATCTTGTTTTGTTTACTACTGAGTCAAACAAAGGAAAGGTCAACTGAGAATGTGAATATGTTGTTTTAATGACAGCTGCTTGTGGTCAACAGTTGTCTTTGTTGAAGTATAGTAATCTATACTGGGCCCTTGATGTGTCAAAAAAGAGTTCAAGTGAAGTTGAACTGGATGAAGTCAAACTGTTCAAGTAAACTGCTGAGAATCTCAAGTATTTACAAATATTAACACAAACCATATATGGACCTAAATCATTTATATGGACCTAGATCTACACTGTAGTGGTACAGAGTAGCTTACTTACATGGACCAAGATCTACAGACCCATGCAAGAGTATTCGGACACGTGACGTAATTTCCATGGACTTGCATGTTACTTTGGCGTAGCGTAAATAATTTTAAGGAAATCAATTTTTGTAAGATCTAAGTCAAATTTTGTACATTTGTAGGGACTCTTCTCACCTACAATCACATAATTTCTGTTTACTTTTCTGTTGCTTATTTATCGAATGGCGACAATTTACTCAACATGTGCCATGAACTCCCTAATATGGCGGCCTATGTGATTGTGCATTATGGAACCATTAACAAGTTGATAAATGTGATGTCATTAGTTAAATAGTGGTTGGAAAATTGAATTGAAATTATGTGCGCAGAGCAGAGATGAATTCCAATTTCCAAAGATCCACCCTAAACAAATTTCATGAAAATTATTTGTCTATGGAAATGACGTCAAGTGTCTGAATACTTTTGGCACGCCTCTGTATTGTGTATATATATTTCTTGAAATGTATAAGTTAGCGACCAGACTGCTTGACTTGTATTTTCATAGTATTTCACATATTGACTCATCACAGAAGCGACAGGCTAATGAGAGTTAAAATCATGTATTTTACATTGTATATGTTATAAATATGAATCCCCTCTGAAGACTAGACCCATGTTGACATGTAACTTAATAAATGATGAGAATTGGATCAAAATCACCCTAGCTATGTTGTGAATCCATGACATTACAGTTTTAGTCCATGAAAATGGCAGATTTTCATTTGTCTATACATATCCATATCTACAAACTCTTAATCATAAACTCTGAATTGACCTTCATTTCTGTCTCCATTTTATGAACTCAGCAAATACCATGCAGACAATACTGACAAAGCATAACTGCCAGTTTTCACTTTTATCTTTACTTTTCTCCCACAGAAAACAAACATTACCAAAATTGCAAACAACTACTCAAAAAGGCAACTTTGATAAGTTCAACTGTGGCTACATCTCAATATTCCTGTCAGCTTATATCAGCATCCGTCAACATACACAGTGAGAGCAAGTTTTGTTCTTTTCAGTTTCTTGTTTTAGAAACAAATTCCAATTATGAAATTTCTTATTTTCTTATATATGTCAAGGTTTGAAACATAATAGTTTTATTATCAGATTTATGTCACATTTGGTGAATAATATGTAAAATTTAGAAATTGCGATAACTGGTCTTGTTAGATGTTGAGAAAGCACAATATACACTAAAGCACTTCTTGTTAACCGCATTTCAGAGAAACACGATCAGCAAATGTAAACAAGCTGGAAACATCAGTGAATAGCTAATCTATCATCAAGATAAATTTTGTTTCATCATGTTTAGAAACAATGGAACAAATCACTGAAAACCTCCAAAAATGGCGCAAACTGGTTGCTAGCCAGAACAGAGATTAAAATAATTTTGATCTGAGGCAAATATTCATCCCCATATGTGCAGTAGGAGTCATTAAAACTTCCCAAATGAAATAAGAAAATTCCCATTTCATGCAAATTGCAATATACTTGTTATCAACTAGTTATCGCCGCATACCAGTTACCACCAATACATCAGTAACACATGCACAGTTATGGTCAGTTGCAATTCCATTTTTTTCCCACAGTATTTAACAACAACAAAATAAGGACCGCAGAAGAAAATTCTTCATGGTAGCACATGAGAAAAAATAAAGATATTAAGTTATAAAACCAATAATAAATTTTTACTTTGTCATGGAGAAGGTCCATGGCCTATATGAGAGCAAGTCACAAATTCGCAAGTCTTTCATTGTTTCATTCTCTATCAGTCTACTGTGAAAGAAACACCTAAATAGTCACACAATGAATTATGCGAGGTTACTCTGTGATATGAATTATGTATTTGTTCATGGCATGAGAAATTCAGAATGGCGGTAGCTGTTACATTTAGTTGTGACAAAACTTCCACCACAGTATATACAAATATGATAAGCGGACAGGATACATTGATGAATAGCTAATGAGGTATCATAATTTATTCTGTTTCATTTAATTTAACAAACAGCTGTGTAATTTTGTAAATACTGCTAAAATATGGCAATAAGTGATTTCTTCAAGATTATGCTGTGTGATTTTGATACGATCCCTGAGTAAATTTGTTGAGAGGCTACAGGCAATATGACATTGCACTGCACAAAGAGAAGTGAACATGACTGTGTCTCCATACTGCAGGACAGCTGTACATGCATGATGTAAGGTTTGAGTGGACCAAGATCATATGTGTAGTTGAGACAGAGTTATGATGCATGCAGGGCCACACACTCAAATGTGTTTTGTAGTTGAATCTCCCTGCTGTCATCTCCAAAACATCTCCATCTCCAGATTTTACATTCATGCATTCCAGATCCTGTCTGCTAACAGTGTCTTCAAGTTGTTAAAAAGAGTGACAGTTTAGTACCGTTAGTCTTTCACATCTGGGCATTTATTCATGTCAACGATGCACACCATATATGTTCAAGGCACATGTCTATTTTTTTAAAATGTTCCAGAGATTTGATAGAGATTCGCTTGTAATTTTGTATCATAATGTTTTTCATTTCAGTATCACTTTTGTAGTACCAAAAAAATATGAGTGTTCAGAGGTGATTATTTCACAGTCTATTACTAGGATCAGCACCTCACAAGTCTGTACATGTGCTGCAGTATCAGACATAGTTGCATGATGAAGTATTGTTAATACGTAAATTGCTCACTCTCTTAATGAATGAATTTTGTGACTTGAAAGAAAACAATATGATGTTTTGCTATTGAACAGAACAATAATGAACTTCTTGAATTCAAATCGTTATTCATGGTCACCAGAACTGAATAATTATGAATATTTCCATTTGTTTAATGGAGCATGTTTTGCCTGAGCCCTTATGTCCTTTTTCAAAGTGAGACATGCAAGAATTGAATATGTACTAGGCTTGCAGTAGTGCAAGTCATGTTTGTTTGCAATGGCTGCACATGGTACTGTGGACTATGAATCTATTACATACCAAATTTGAGTGTCATGTCAGATCAATGGTTATTACAACACATTAACTGTCAACATGGGTGTTCCATATTGCGCATCAATCACTTACCTACAATATTGTATTTGTGAAGAATTATTCGTATTTATTACCCAGTATTCTTGATGCATATCATATTCGCCACAGAGTGTAATCGTTGCGGCCCTAGGAAGAAATATTCAGCATGATGAAAAGGACATGGCTTGCCATTCCTTTGGAAACCTGACGTACTGTTGGTAATACAATGTGTCATATGTTTTTGTAAGGAAGTTGTGTCCAATTCAAAATCTGTTCAATGTCTTGAAATTATCCCAGCGAAGAAATGGTGGGGTGACTTGACCTTCCTGTCCTTGTTTGATGATGTAACTGTGACATGATGCTCCCAGTGTAGAAACTGTCAACACCTGATGTCCCGAGTGAACGAAATGTCAACATTCTAGAGCAGAAACAGGGGGTTATGCATGCAGATATGTTCCCTCCCTGTCTGACGTGTTGCCATAGTTACAGGGGTTACAGGTCCTTGTCATGTCTGAAAAGTGAAATACCTAGGGCTGTCACACGGGATGGAAGAACGTGAAAAATGAAATTGAAGACAAATAGCAATCTTTGCAAGCATGTTCTGTTCCTTGTTGGTTGTGAAGCAGATAACCATAAAACCATAAAATACAATTTTAACTTGAAATACATAGACAGGGAATGATACTGAATTCATTATGAATATTTTTTAATTGTAATAATATTTTGTATAATAGTCAGTTACTTGGTTCATTGCTCAGTTTACATGGTACAGCGAGTCGTATCTATCACGCTAACAGGAAACACATCATGGTGAACCATTGTGATGACATTTATCCTGCCATTTGGTTCAGACTGAATCAGAGCCAGGATTCCACTTGAAGGGATCACTCTTGGAGAAAATGGTCAATGGTTGGGAATCTCTTCCTTTGTCAGAAGAAATTATCAGATATTTCTATATTATTACATGGTGTAATGTAAGCATGCATTCATAATGGGAATTTCTCCCTGTGTTGATGGTATTTTGTGTTTCAGTGGGCATAAATCCCTGCGCAAAGTGATCCCTTCACTTGCCATTCTGAAGTAGCATTTTGAAAGAGTAAACCTGAAGCTTCTTAGGTCACTTCTTTGACATGCATTCAGAAGGTGGATCAATATGGAAGGATGACAATGTGTGGATGAACAACCTCTTTATTGCAGTCTGAGCTACTTTTCAGTTTGTAAACATGACGCTTCTTAGGTCACTTCTTTGAGATGCATTCAGAAGGATGAACAAACAATGTGTGGATGAACAACCTCTTTATTGCAGTCTGAGCTACTTTTCAGTTTGTAAACCTGAAGCTTCTTAGGTCACTTCTTTGAGAAGCATTCAGAAGGTGGATCAATATGGAAGGATGACAATGTGTGGATGAACAACCGCTTTATTGCAGTCTGAGCTACTTTTCAGTTTGACTCGTGAAGGTCCTGGGGTAGAATAGGCCTTCAGCAAACCATGCTTGCAATAAAAGGCAGCTATGCTTGTCTGAAGGGGCGACTAACAGGATCGGGTGGTCAGACTTGCTGACTTGGTTGACACATGTATTCGGTTCCCAATTGCGCAGATCGATGCTCATGTTGTTGATCACTGGAATGTTTGGTCCAGACTCGATTATTTACAGAACACTTCTATGTAGCTGGAATAATGCAGAGTGCAGCGCAAAACTGAACTCACTCACTCAGAGATTGGGAAAGGCAGAGCCCATGGGCCATTTTGCACATTAGAATGAAAAATGACCCATTAAAACTTTAAGGTTTACTATTGGTACACGTGCAGTGGCCCATTCTAAATTCAGGAAATGGCTAATAGTCCTGAAAAAGTACCTTTGTCAAAGTTCTCTTTCCCAGTCCCAGCTCACTCACTCATAAGCATGATTATAAAGGTTGTAGTACTTGTACTCCTTCCTGAATATGTGATCAGAAATTATAGATCACTGTCAGCAATATTTCTGTTTTCACCAGCAGCTTGTGAATGACCTCTTCTCAGTTAAACACAGGAAGCCAGGGATCATTAGTGCAAGCAGTGTTGCACAACAATAAACTGGTGACACATGTGACCACTGAAACCCTGGCAACCTATTATCCATCTAAATTTAACAAATGATTAGACTAGCATTGCATCACAATTGTCTGTATCCAGCCCTCTGGCCGGACATTAACAGGATGAATGACATGTTCATCTGTCGTTACTCGTGATTTCTATTAGCTTTTAGACATGATATTCTGTTGTTAGAGTCACCTGTGTGTTAGACTTGTTCATGCAAGGATAGAAATTTGTGTAGTGGTTGCCACTGAGAAACAGCCCGATAATGTATGAGTGCCTATGTGAAAATGTGTGTGCCTATTCCTTTTGATTATCCCATTAAATTTAAACCATCACAACAATTCAAACATATCAATTTATTATTGTTTTTCTGATAAATCTGTAAACATCTTGTAAATCTGTAAACATGAATGTTGGTTTTCCTGAACTTTGTCATGACTCATTGCCTGCAAGAATAGTTCAGTTTCATGTGTCCTGAGCGTATGAACTACCCACAAAATATGTTATTATCCAAAACTGGATTTCCCATTTTATGCTCTGGCATTCGAAATATCCATGATCATATTGAGCTGTGAGATGAAGAATGCCACTGATAAACAGTTGATTAGGTGCCAAAGTAGGTGTTGTATCATTTGAGTTGGTCAAATGTGTCACCTTTTCCATAAAATGAATCAAAGTATTAATAATTGCGGGAATTTTTATGCGTCTAACGTTAGTTGTTCGGCCATGGCATTGGAAATGTTTTGTCAGTACCATTTCAATATTTACCGTATCATGGCACATACATTATGTACTATTTCCTTCCTTGTTATTTGTTCACAATCATGTACCATGATATTAACTGTGTTGAAGATAGATGTTGTTTTCAAACTGTGGTTGGTAACAGTTGGCACCATTTTGATTGTTTCGATTCATTAGCTGATCTATGTCTTTGAGGTACATGTAAATGCTTTCATGTTGAGAATGAAGTTTCCCATTTTTACACTGCCCGCTACCCAACCCAGTGGAAAGCAACCCTGATATGAAGAAGGCCTGATCCTTAGCACCCACTGGAAGGTTTTAGATTCACAAAAAAACCAAACATTCATAACTCTGATTGCAACTTACAGAAGCTAGCTATCTATTGTGATACATACTATCATATCAACAATTCTAATGACATTTTCCATTCCATCAGCCCAATAGTTCACAATGCCATTTAGAAAGTGGTCAAATGTATCATATGTCATATTTGGGATTACACTTTCTGAGTAAAGTACAAACTCTAGTACATTTTTGGCTAAGTCCCGTCTGGGATTCGAACCCAAAGAGTCAGGCATCTAATCACCAGCACACAAAATCAGCCACCTAGCCCGCTCAGCCTCAACGTTACCCCGTATTTCCAATGCTATAGGGTACGTCAGATGTGTACTGTCCAGCAACAGAGAGAGTCATGCAGCTTTAGTTGTGTAGGAAGAAGGCATGAGAAATCGAAGTGAACAGTTCCTTTTCCTGTGAAATAATCTTTAAAGTATGAAGGTGTTATATTTGACAAGTTACCAACATCTTTAAAAGGTGAACTGTACATATTATAATGATGTTGCCATAACAAACATAACCATAAAACATGTCAAATTCCAATGTTTGCGAAGCATGTTTGAGGTACTACAGTTTGGCTGTTTGTTCAGCAAGATTGAGCCGTATAGAGTAATTGTTGATCTTGCTCTTAACACTATGATCCCTACACCATATCACACTTAGCAAAGTTAGATGGGAACACAATCTTACTGACACCATATCATGCTATAGGAGGGGTAGATGTAAACAGTAATACTAATGCCATATATAATAAACACTGTCAAGCCGACACCGTATAACACTACAAGAAGGACAAATAAGAACACTGTAATACTGACACCATATAACACAGCAGGAGGGACAGATAGGAACACTATTCGAGGAGCAGATGAACACTGTTTCAACACCCTACATCACACTATTGGGGGGAAATATTTTGCTTTTGCCAGGGCTCTAGATGTATCGGCGTATGTATGGACAAAAAATATGCACGATACAGTAGGAAATGATTGCGAAAACAAAGCAGATATGCACCACACTAAAGATGCACCACAGTCTTACTCTTAGGATCATTTTACAGGTGTATTATCTGCAAAAGTTTTGTAAACAGTTTATGGACACTGTTTACACATGAGTAGCAATGTTGTGGTGCATATATGCATCGAATGACAAGATCACTGATACGCCATCAAATTACATTCAGTACTCTAACTGTACTCTTTAACGGTTTTCCAGTACTCCTGTATTGAAAAATTATCTGAAGTCCTGCTGTTTCCATACACTATATCGCATGACAGGAGTGGTGGATGAATATTATTTTCCATACACTACATACACCTAAAGTGTGCTTCTCACTATATATTAGGTCATCTCTTGCTTTCCCAGAATAACCGCATTTGAGCTTTTTGTTTTGGACGGACAGGTTTTACTTTGTGTTAGTAAGACCACTTCCCAGGTTTTACTTTGCGTTAGTAAGACCACTTCCCAGGGTTAACTTTTCCTAACGTTATATGAACATCAACATTCAACTGATAAATGAGTGTTTGAAATCAATTGAAAAATATCGTTCAAGATTAAAGTCACAATACAAAGGTTTCCTGAGGCAGGATTGGAACCACAGTTCTCTCATCCGTAGGCAGATGCTCTACTGCACGGCCACCGGGATGATGAATCATTGACGGTATATGTGATAGAGAAAACACTTCTCCTCAGTATTGGTAGACAATGTAAAACCATCGGGGTTGGGAAATGCCTCCCCCCTCCGTTTTTACATTGTCTACCAAAACGTCGGAGGCGTGTTTTCTCCTATACGTATCACACTATAGAAAGGGTAGATGAACACAGTTTTCCATACACTATATCACACCATCAGAGGAGTAGTGGAACACTGTTGTCCATACACTATATCACACTACAGTATGGACAGACAACATTTTTTTCCATGCACTATATCACACTATTGGAGGGGTGGATGATCACTGTTTTCCATACACTATATGACACCATTGGAGGGGTAAATGAACTCTGCTTTCCATATGCTATATGACACTAACAGAGGGGTAGATCATCAACAGTGTTTTGCGGACAGTATATCACAGTACAGGAGGGGCAGATGTATACTGTTTTCCATATGCTATATCACACTAACAAAGGGGTAGATCATCAACAGTGTTTTGTGGACAGTATATCACAGTACAGGAGGGGCAGATGAATACTGTTTTCCATATGCTATATCACACTATAGCAGGGGTAGATGAATATTATATTTTCCTATGCTATATGAAACTCTTTTCTTCTCAGACACTGTGTAAAGGATGATAAAGACTTTACTCTAATAAACTCTTCAGGGTTCGAAGTACCCCACATATTAGCGTGCCACAGTAAGTATTGAAAGGACATGGTTAAAGAATGTTCTTGGTCCCCTTTTGCTCTTAATATTTGAAAATATGACTTACCTTAAGTCATTTAATCCCCCAAATTATATTTTTACAAACTGAGTAATGCCACATGCATTTGAATATTCATAAAATCATTCCTGTATTTAACATTACATTTCAAATGATCATTGTCATTTATTCTTCAACATATGATTTCTGGAACACTTGATTTCTAGAAGGCACACCTAAAATATTCAGCTGGTGCCCAAAGGCACTCTTAGAAAAAATGTTTTTCTATCCCTGTTGTTTATGAGTGTGATTCATATGCAGGTATTAAATATGTTTACTACACAAACAACCCCTTAAGCATAATATTTTTATCGTTATCCACACTCACATGTGAATGTGTAAGCAGAAAGGGCAAAGCAGGGATGCCACGTTTTGTTTGCCAATGGTAGAAACCTATGATTATGTCATGTCATATTTACTTAAGTGATGTCTGCTAATGTTTAGGCATCATAAAGATTGGGCCATTACTGAATAACAATGTTTGTACCATGTTCATGGCATCTGTAGATATTATCTTCATTATCATGATTACGTCAACAATAGTATCTGTTGCGTATTACAGTGTTTTTGATGGGCTTCGTGTGTGGTTACTTGGCTTGCTGATCCTGAACCTAAAGGATATTAGACGTGACAGTTTATACTTCAGTATGAAGATGGCTGACGTCATCAGAGTTCTCTCTCAACCTTACCACTTGTTTTGAAAGAAGACTAGATTTGTCAAAAATATTTATCCAACTATATTGTATTACCTGTTAATGAATCCTCATTTCTCTCAGATAGTTTCTATTTTGTCCCTTTTTGCATAATTAAGTAATGAAATATAAATATTATAATGTAAACACTTGTTAGCCGTGTTTATAGCATTGTGCCAGCTTAGGATCAGCAGTCATTAATCTCCTTTTTCCTTTTTACTATCTCTAAAGACAAGCATTGGATATTCAGAGGCTGTATTCTTCCGAAAATCCCCCAAAGTGTTTGTCTTTCAAGTGAAAAGCAATAAATGAACAAATGGAAACAGATTATATATATTTTAGCTTGGGTGGCCATGCCCAAATACACCTGTCGCTAATGCATTATGCACATGGCTTTATAAATCTCACAAACTCCATGAGAAACTATGTTAGCTATATCACAGAGCGACAAAGACATCCATGTAACTCCAACCAGGAGATAATGTTTTCGACTGCAACGCAGAGTTGGGGACTGTACTTTCAGCAGCATCTGAATGTCCATCCATACGTCTGTCCATGTGTACGTACGCTTGAACGCCCTGATTCTTGTTAACGCAATATCTCATGAACTATTGTACACCTTGTCTTCAAATTTAGTGACAGCCTACACTGGGGGATTACACAGACACCAGTCATTTTGGTGACCTTGACCATATTTTCAAGGTCACCACAATACTTTGGCCACTTTTCAGTTTCTTGTTGACGCAATATCTCATAACTGTTGTACCCGATATCTTCAAAATTGGTGACAGCCTACATTGGGGGATTATGCAGACATCAGTCAGTTTTGGTAACATTGACCTTATTTTCAAGGTCACTAATGACACTTTGGCCACTTTTCAGATTCTTATTATTATGTTAACGCGATATCACATGAACTATTGTACCCAGTCTTCAAAATTGATGACAGCCTGCATTGGGGGATTATGCAGACATCAGTCAGTTTTGGTGACCTTTACCTTAATTTCAAGGTCACCACAACACTTTGGCCACTTTTCAGATTCTTGTTAATGCGATATCTCATGAACTATTGGATTACACAGACACCAGTCAGTTTTTGTGACCTTTACCTTATTTTCAAGGTCAATGTTATCAATATTTCATTGTTCTTTAGCAGCAAGTGACATTGCCATATTTTCGGCAAACACTTGTTTGTGAATAATTTATAGATAGGTTTCATTATTGGGAAGACATTGATATGAAGGCCCTACTTAATTATCTCTTTCACTTTTTGTGAATATAATGCAGTGTGATTTTTCCTTGCGTTTATCAGTTTTGGTGCATTAAATATTCAGACATAATTTTGTTGATTTTTCATGTAGTTAGAAATGGGGAATAGAAACTGCCTCATTCCCAGTAAACTTTTGTGAATGATGAATGTTTGATTTCCACTAAAATGACTGTGAGTCATGAGTTTTAATTGTTTCTTATCGCAAATACCAAATTGTGCTTAAATCTCATTAAGCTGTCCTACTGCTCAGTTCATGTATGTCGGTTCAACGTCAAGACCTGTAATAGAATAGGGCATTGGCCTTGGTGTTTGTCATAAGCATCAAATAGACCGTCACATGAAAAAAATTTGTTCCTCTAAGTCATTGTGTGCTGCTCACAGTACCAATTACTGATTTGCTTTCAGTTCGTTTGTTTGCATATGAGACTGAAGAATTGTTCGCCAACACAAAATGTAATAATTGCAACAAAACCAGATCTTGCACAGTCACATGAAATCACAGAGACCAACCTTGATGATTTGTTTCCCAATTTCGGACACCTGAATGAAACAGTTTTTCAACAAACAGTCATTACCTAGTTGTCATTTTTTATTATTTCTTACTATCATGTGGGACCAATTGCTGCTAGAATGGCCAGGTAACCAACAAGCATGTATAGTGTAATTTCAGCTTCACTCGTGCAACTCACATACCTGGGTGTTCTCCTAGCAAGTGGCCCCCACTTGTAAAGAACAGATTTGGTGATTTATTAGATTTCTTGTAAGTGAGCAATTCGTCGTTCTCAAATGAAATCAAACGGACTGTAGTCCATACTTGAATGTGTATAGACCTCCATAAATGTCACTTAATAGAGTCTTAAATGACTTAACTTCAGTTATAGCAATCTCAAGTTAAGGGCACCTCATCATGATATATTGTGTCAAATCACAGATTTACACGAGGGTGAATTTGTCAAATAATCTCAATCTAAAGCAATCTGGCGAAATATGAATTTGTTAAGAAATTGTATATTGAATGGATATGTCGATATTTTTTCCTTTATCAACGTATCAAAATCTGATAGTCATGTCAGTGACTCAATGACTTCTTCATATTCTTCATAATCATTGGTACTGTTATTCATGAAATGCAAGTCATCAATGTGAAACCGTAAAATTAACAGTACATAGTAATATGAATGTGGATATTTACTGAAGAGAGTGAGTGAGATATCAGCCTTAGGGAAGAGACATACTAAATCCAAGAGATGACATATCTTATCCAAAAATATATACCTAGAAATAACAAATAAAATCCACTTCAAGCTCAGAACAATGTTTAACTAAGATCCGAGTCTGCATTCTAATGGCCTGTGTATTTACATCCAAGGGTGCAAATATGTTCGTGAGTGAAACAATTGAATGTCTCTGACGTGGCGGGGCTGCATTAACATGTCTAAGGTGCATCGTTGAAGGAAATGTAACTATTACAGGTTTCTTGCTAAATGCACAAGCCAACTATCCACTATTACAGATAAGGATGTTAACAGTTCCTGGTAAGTAACATTTTTAACATAGCATGTCCTTCTTCCTTGACATCAACGATTATATAACCACAATTTCACAGGTCACAGAACAGTCATGACCTTTCCTCATTATAACACCAAGGAAGGGAGACATGACAAATACAATCAAAGTATGCATATTTCAGAAACTGCTTTTGTATAATTGCCTGATTTTGTTACCATGTATCATTATGATAGTGTAGATGCTCAGTCGACTGATATATGTAAACATGCCATATAATGGGGTCTTTTCTTTAACTCTGTGATGACAAGTGCTGCACAGTTTAAGTTAAAGGCTGTTATGTTGGATAACAGTGATAGTTATAAATCATATTGTGTGGTTTACAATTGCAAGATGGTCATGATCATGGCCTCAGTTTGAAGAAGTGCTGTTGAGCTCCACACAAACATAGATAACAGCTGTATTTTGTTTATTGTCTGTTGACGTGTTTGGGGGATTATGTTTTTTCTGATTTGGATATAAGAGGTGAGAGCAGGTTCACCAAAGTCATTTCTTCAGTTGCCAGTCAGTAGGGAAGACAAGGCTCTTATAGCTTTATGGGATAGCATTGCTACTGGACATGAGTGTATTGGTCAACATGTTGTCTGAAGTTGAAACCTTCGGAGGATGAATTACAAGACTCGTCCCACATGCAGAGATAAGTCTCTTTGATGTCACTGCAACTTTTTCGGTCTTCCACATCCCAAAATAATCCACAGTCGACAGATTATTGCTGTTGGGACACAGTGATTAAGGTGTATTTGACTTCAGTGATTTCATCATAACAGTGTGGTGGGTATAGGAAGGACAGTTCCTGTATTGCCAGACACTATGCACACAGCGTGAAGCAGAGGTATGAGTGCACACAATCATATTGGCCGTGATTCATCTGAACACAGGATTGCAAAAACTGAAACCAGTGGAGTGATTATAAAAGATGAAGCAGAAACCACCTCAGAAAGCTGTATGATGGAACAGATATTTGGAAATGGGAAAATGAAAAATAGGTGTACTTCATGTGAAAAGATTTCCAGTTTTCATGAACAAGTTTGTAGTGATTGCATTGAAAGTGCTTCTGGTGTAGGACACTTCTCAATACCCAGTGGAAACACTTTAGAAGATGATGAAACCTTCCATACAGATGGTGATACTGTTCATGCAGATGGTGAAACCCTTTATACAAATGGTGAAAGCCTTCATTTATATCCTGAAATCTTATATACAGATGGTGAAAATATTTTGAAGCTTGATGAAAACAAGCCAGATGATGAGGAAGATATTTCCAAGAATGGTGAGGACTTTAAAACAGATGGTGAAAACATATCAGGAGGTGGTGAAAACAGTGTACTAGATGGTAAAAATGTACTGAAAGATGGTCAGATTGGACAAGTTGATGGAGAAATTCATACAATGAATGTCGAAAATGTACCAACAGATGCAGAAATCGGTAATGTATATGAGGAAATATCTTCACAAGACATTGACACTGTAGTAACAAATGGTCAGATTTGTTTTATTGATCGTGAAAACATACCAACAGCTAGGGACAATTGTCAAGGAGATGATGAAATTGGTACAGTAGACTCTGAAACATGTCCAACAGTCAGTCAGTCTCTATCCACAGATAGTAAAAGCAGTTCATTAGACAGTGACATGTGTCTAATAAATGGTGAAATGGTAGATGATGAATTTGGAACAGCAACTGATGAAATTGGTACAGCAGATTGTGAAATCAGTACAAAAGATGGGAAAGTCAATTCCGAAGATGGTGAAATGGGTCCAGTAGACATTGAAACTATGCCAGCAGATGGTGAAAGCAGTGTAATATATGGAGAAAATTGTCAAGTACATAGTGAAAATGTAGAAACAGGAAGTGAAAACTTACCATCAGACACTTACAGTGATGATGTTTTCATTGAAGTTGACCACGTTTTGACTGCTATTGTAAACAGCGAGCCATGCAGTGATAAATATGCAGCACCAAGTGGTGGCAATGACATGAGTAAAAACGCTCAGACAAACCACGGTCTTGACAACTATGCTTCAACATCTGACAACAAGCAGGAATTTCCTTTGAAAGACTTCACAAATGGAAGATCAGCAAGTGCGTGTTGTGAAAACACAACCACAAAATCCACAGCCATGGACTCAGAAAGTGCAAGTGTTAAAATGAAAAGGAAGTTCGAGACGTGTGTTGGTGACAAGCCTTGCTCTGCCCATTGTGACATCAGTAAGAAGAGGAGAATGGAACAAGAGGAACAACCAGAGACTGGCACTCGTAATGGGCAAGACAGTTGCAAAAATGTTCAAAGTTCAAAGAGAAAAACAGAAAAGATGAAAGTTCTCTTTGCATCGTTCAGGGGAAAGAGGAAGACATCTGATAATGGTAAGAATATTAGTACCAAGCACACTCACTAAGGTAGTGAATGGCCTGGAGGGACATTTTGTGCAAGTCTATTCATATTGTAGTCTTTATGTAGCAAAAATAGTACAAAAGAAAATCAATTGCTTACTTTGAGGTAAGGTTCTAAAAAATCTTAAGGTAGTGGTGTGCACTAACCAACTAATTTCAAGAAACTGTTGTCTGCTGAGGCTGAAGGAAATTTGAATCTGGGTACGAATCTGAAGTACGAAAAGCTGAACAAGTTGTTTACTTCTATAAGTGGCATTTTAGAAGTTGTTATGATGAGAATGAAGACTTTTATGGATAGACAACTTCTTTCTTGCCGTGGATTGGACATTTCAGTGTAGATGCTAACACCATTATCAAGGTAAATATCCTAAAATGTCACATCCCCTGCAAGAAAGAAGTTATCTATCCATAAAAGTCTTCATCCTCGACTTCTTTACTGTTGTACATCAGTTATATATTGTACTAACACAATCATATGGACACAATCATACTGTACTAGTCTTATGCATTTATCCCAAACATTTACTAGAAAGAGGCTGAAATTTATTGTATCCAACTGAAACATGGTAGTAGGATCCATAACAGATGAAGAAAATAGATGTCTGAAAACGTTCCACACATGTAGATCAGTATGGGGAAAAGGTGTATATTGATTAACAACATCCAAATCTATCAAGAATTGATTTGATATGGATTGTAATAGGCTTGTATGAATGATTAGAAATTATGTCAAGCCAAACACACTAAAAATACATCTCATGATGCCGAAAGGACACAAGTGATGGTCATTCTATGGTTCAGTTTTAGTTGATAAGTCATCATGTAGCAAGCCCATTTAAAACTGGGGACTACTTTTGAACAGTTGGTACCCATAACGTTGGAGTCTGTTAGTCTGTGAATCTGTACATGGTTATGTTGGTTTGGGTTGTATCACGTGTCATGTAATGTATCATGTACATACATGATTGATAATTAAGTGGGCCATGACCCCGTGTAAGTGAGACGTCTAGCAATAACCATGTTGCCTTCCTTGCTGAGACTTAGTCCTCAGTTTCCTGTGTCTGTATAGGTTAACTGGGGACAACCTGAGAAACATATTTCCTCTTCAAACCCCACTCCCTGCCAAATTACATTTTCAGTTTCAGATTCATATTTAGTGAGCTGTCTGTTGTACTCATTTTTTTTTTGCAGTATGTAACTTTCTCAGTGGCTTGACAAGAAAATTTGCAAAAAGGATCCTGAAAGTGAAAATGAAATAAATTGTTCACTGTACTGCAAGATTTGATCTTTACTTCATTTGTAGGACTTTAACACTTTAAACCGAGAGTTGAGGCAATGAATATTTCTGTCAGTATAATGAACATGATGAATATCTTTTCTGTGACCATTCTGTACATTTCACTGTACAGGACTTACATTTCTGCATTGTGTAAAACCCTGAGTATCAGTGGCGGTTTGATCCATTGTGGTTGTTCTGTGTCCAGTTAGCAATACAAAATTTCCATTTTCATAAGTTAAGCAATACCAGTGTTAAGTAAGAAAATGACCTAGTGCTCAGTAACAATCTGAGACTAGCCCTTAGGAAGTATAGCCATAATAGGTTGACCATCTTTTAGGTGGAATCCAGAATGTTCATCCAGTAAGATTCAAGCATCCCCTAAATGATATTGTGACTTGTGTAAACTGCATACCACTGAAGACCATACAGAGAAATGCATCAACAAGCAGGATCTGAAAGGACCAACATCTAACACTCAAATTCAGCAGTTATGAACAAATACATAACTTTCATTGCAGTGATTGTAATATGTGAAAAACAGTCCTTGCAGATATTAGCTAGGTGAATCATGACGTGCCCTCATGATTCACTGAGCTAATTATTCCATTGCATTGAATAGTTTGGCATTACAGCCAGCATTGAGGTACATGGATTCACAGTCAGTATTCTGAAAAGGCAACCATTTGCTGTAACAGATAGCATTTCAAAATTATGGAATAAAGGAAAATTCTGATCTTCTACTGAATCTGACATAGCTCTGGAATTACCTATTCCTGCACCCTCAACAATAGACTTGCACAAGTCTCTAAGGTCAAAATTGATAATTTTAATGATAATTTCTATAGAAGTGACAAATAACACTAACAGACTGGTGATGTTTGTGAACTGTCTGGCTGCACATCCATGGGCTCAGCACTCAGTACAGACTTGGAACAAGGTAAAATAATTCAATGAGTTAAATAGATTTGATCCATCAGCAAGTTATTTAGACATGCTCCCTCCTGAGTTATCTAGACATGCTCCCTTAACCATAGCTAGTTACCTAGACCTGTCCCCTCTGGAGGTATCTAAGACTCTTCTTCTTTAGTCATCTACTCATGTTCCCTCAACTAGTTATTTGACCTGCTCCCTCCTGAGTTATCTAACTTCTAAGACTGCTCCTTCTTGGGTTATCTACACCTGCTTCCTTGACAAGTTGCTGAGACCTATTCCTACTGGAGTTACTGGGAAAGGCTCTCGCAGCAAGTTATCTAGAAATGCTCCCTCAATGAGTTATCTATTTCCGCTCCCTTAGTGAGTTATGTAGACCTGTTCCCTCAGTGAGTTATCTGGACATGTTCCTTCTGGAGTTACCTAGACTAACAACTAGTTTCTGAAATAAACATATTTTGCTGAACAAAAGTAGAAAAATAACACTATAATGAAATGGAGCCATGAGACTTTCTTCATTTTCAGAAGCTTATGAAATCTGGACTTCCCACATTTTCTAGACTTGCGTGGGCTTCCTTGGATATATTTGCTTCAGAGTCTGTACGACAGACTAGGAGCTATCCAGACATGCTCCTATAATGAGTTATCTAGACCTGTTCCTTCTGGAGTTACCTAGACATGCTCCCTGCAAGAAATTATCTAGACGTCATCTCTCAGTGAGTTATCTAGACCTGCTCTCTCAAGTTATCTGGACCTGTTCCCTGGCAGTTATTTAGACCTGCCCCAGGGCCCTTTGGTTACTCAAGCAACAATATCTTGGAGTTGAAGAGTTTAACTTTGTATGTGTGAGTTATGCAAATATTACTTGAACTTTTGATGGAGTTGACAAATACTGCTATCATTTCTGACTGTTTTTATTACTATTATCTCATGACTCAGAGAGTATGTATGCTGTTATGAAAATCTGCCAATGAAAGAGAGTTTATGACTTTTGCTTGGAGGCAGTTACTAAGAAATTTGTCGATTTATGTTTTCCACACGATTACCAGTAAATACTTTGTTTACCAGTTCTCAGTCCGACAGTATATCTTTAGCTTAATCAAAACAAAAATGTTTACCAGTTACATTTTCTGGCAGCTGGCAGTCATAGTAATCTCTCATAGTTCCAATGTGTTGTAAGAGCAAGCACTGAGAAAAGGTTTACAGTCATAACCCTTATATGCTACTAGTCAATCAGGTCAACCCAGAAACATTAGACATTTACTTGTCTGTAGCAGTTTAGTAATCTCAGTTTAACTATTTTGGACATGTCAGTCAGTTGGATATTCTTTTGTTCAAGTTCAAGTCTACATGGTATTAGAGTGAGTGAGTGAGTTTAGTCTTACACTGCACTCAGCAATATTCCAGCTATATGGCAGCTGTCTGTAAATAATCGAGTCTGGACCAGACAATCCTGTGATCAACAGCATGAGCATCGATCTGCGCAATTGGGAACCGATGACATGTCAATCAAGTCAGCGAGCCTGACCACTCTATCGCATTAGTCGCCTCTTAAGACAAGCACAGTCGCCTTTTATGGCAAGTATGGTTTGCTGAAGGCCTATTCTACGCCGGGACCTTCATGGTACATGGTATTAGACATGCTAGTGGGACTTCTGTGGACTAAGTGTTGTGTTGGGAAATGAACTAAACCACTAAGTCCAATATTTGACCCATTTAAGCAGATGTTAGTTAAATCCACCAATTTCTAATTACAATTTACAATTTACAAAGTAAATTATCATATGGGTTTTTGTAAGTGACATTCAACAGTCCTTCAATTGTTAGAACACTTTATGACTCAACTGCTGCATAAATCCCTGTACCTGCAAGGCAATGTATTTTGAAAGGCTGATTATTGAAAGTCCTTATTGAAGGCTGAAGTTCATGGTGAACAGATGGGAGGGGTGTGGCGAGTGGAGGTTCAAGGAGATCAACACACACAGACACACACAGACACACACACACACACTCACACACTCACACACATTTTTTTAAAATGACATAAGATTCCATTACTCCATTCAAGATTTTTTTTTAGCCCAATTGTGTTATAGATACCTCTGATTTTCAAACAGAGTATGCTTATCTCCTAATTGTGAGATTCACATTTTTCTCTTTTGGATGTTGACAGCATTTGTCTTACTTACAGGGTCACTTACATTTAGAATGATTATCGTGGAAAGACAAAACAACATGGTGCCAAAACCTGTGTCATTGTCTGTGACAGATGACATCACTTTCCCCGTGTCATTTACCTCTTAATGTTTAACCTATGCAGGGAGGGTAGGCCCTTTCTGTTGCTGATGAGGGTCAGCTTTTGGCCTAACACAACCAGAGCAATTGTCACAAGTGTTCAGGAACTGATTGCTTACTGAGGTTTATCCCGTTCAGTGGTTATGCGCCAACATTCTTACTCAGCTGTTATGAAATCTGGACTCAGTTTGTGAATGGGGTTGTATTGTTGTTTGGCCTGGCTGGTTTTGGTGAAACTGGTTTCCATTAGCTACATGTGTGTGTCTTTCTCCTAGCCAAGCAATGTGTCTAGTTGTTTGTGCACTGTTCCTCATCATGTATTGGACATGGATTGTCAGTGGACAGCAACAATCCTGACTGTGAGGATCACACTCTTTCTGAGTAACATGGATCTGTAGCATGTACCGAATGGCCAAGATAAAACAACAGAATTATAAAATTTGATTATTACTAGTGATATTCTTAGGGACATTGTTTGATATTTCCAGAATTTCCTTATGTGGTTTGGAAAATTCAGCTATGACAGTGAAAAAGAGTCTGTACTGGGGTACGTACAATATTTTAGAAATGCATGTGCATGCTTGATTTTTCTTCGTTGTGATGATTTGAAAGATACCTTATACTCGTATGAATCATGCATTTATTAAAATAGCTCTCAGAAACTGTCACCTTTCATGGACTATTGTCCTGGTTGTTTGTTGTGCAGCAATGTTTTTCATGATAAGTTTAATTCGCACTTTATTGTTTAAGTCAATTAATTGCATGCGAAATCCATTATCATATTGACAGTTTTTATATGAACAGGTTTGTATGTAATTAAATTCTTTCTTGTGCCATCTGGTAATCAAAACAGGTTATTCAGGATCCTGTTGTCCAAACTAGTTCTGCAGCATATTGTATTAAACTTTGAGTGATGTCAAGAGGTGACAGTGACACACCTTCCACAATTTTTACTACTGCCGTAGGACTGTGGGCAGTACAATATCCCAGTCACAGCATGATCAGTGTATCTCTCTAAGTTGCCATGCAGTGTGATAGAAACAATTTGGAAAGTGACAAACCCAAGTCAGCGAAGTACATATGATGGAAAGAATGATAGCCATACCGTCACATTGCTTTACAATTTTCTTCATACCATTTCAGCATAATTAATTAGTTATGAATACAATGAATATTTTTGTCGCATTAGGATTTCACTTCAAGTGAAAATTGTTTAATCATGAAAATGGCCAAAGTAAAATTTTTACAATGAAGTGTAGGTATTACATGGCAAGAAGAGGTCAGTTTTCCGTTACAAACCAACAGGTTACATTCCAGGTGTTTTGAAAGTCTCAGGTAACCCATGAAGTTATGTCAGCTGAGTTTGCAGAGGTTAAATGTACATCCAGGGCCACCTGTGCCCTCGTCCATTACCTTCAGACTACATACTTAGGTGAATAAATTACCTTGCACAATGTCACGGCAATGGCGCTTCAGGGTCCTTTTGTTATGCTTACAAGAATAACTGTACGAGTTGAAGAGGTTAAATTTGTGTGTAGTGAAGAAGTATAGTTGGATCTTTCTGATACACCTGACAAATACTGCTATCACTTGTGGCTTATTTATGATCACCGTCTCCACTTTTTATTTTGTGAGTATATATGTTGATAAGTTTATGCTGAGGGGCAGATGGTTTGTAAATTTCTCAGGGTGGTGATAGGATTTGGGTTAGCATGGAGGGGAGATTCCTAGTCCTTTTGTATCTTTTTGAAATATCTGCTAATGCCCTGGGCCTAGATTTTTTAAGCTCTTTTAGTGCTCAGATAGTCGTAAATGAATGTTAATGTATGGCACTCTCGACTATCTTATCTCAAAGAGAGGCCCTGGTTGTTATGTGTAATCGTGATGTCATAATTTGCAGAAAATTTCCCCAAATTTCTATATTAAGTGGGTGAACATTTAATAAAATGGGTTGACACTACCTGAAAATCTGATTTCTCATTTGAAAGCATATCTCTCTCACTATAATCATTACATGATTTCAGATAAAGGTTAAAGACATGTCAGTGTTCATTGTATTGCTGCAAGTAATAATGATAGTATTGTTTATTTGAATGTAAGTAGGACCCTTTCGGCCGACACTTCTTCCATGGCTGGCTTATGTTTTCTGTGTGTGAAATGATGAAGAAACGAATCAATTGATGAAAAAGGTGAAAACAGCTTAGTGACACATGACTATTGCCATGAAGAAGATAATGTCACAAAACATATCAGTAGAAAACAAAAATATTTCTATATTTCACTACGAGAATGTAAGGGTCTATGTTTTGGGAAATAAAGAATTTCCGTTACATGACGTAATTGATATTATCATTATGTTATAGTTAAACAGAAGTTTATCAAAGCCACACTCCCAGAAATAATCTGACTCACATCACATCTTTCAGGAAAGACAAGATTATGTGAACTCTGTTCCAAATGACTTGAGTCAAATCTTAGATCCTCAGAGATCTAAGTTTATTATAAGCCACTAACAGAATTGGATTGTCTGGGTTTGTGGTCTGGTTAATCCATATCATCTTAGCCCATTATGATTTCAATCACTGGTTTGTTCGGTCCATTGTTCATGCATCTTCATATGCCACTGAACTACTGCTGGGTGTTGTGTTTAGCAACATAATTCTCATTGTAACAAGTGAACTAACGTCAGAACTGTACTTCTTTGAAGAAAGAAGACAAAATTAGCACAATTGTTCGGCATTGCCACCATCAATGATGGAACATTCTAGATGCATTTATGTCCGTTTATGTATGTTAATTGCAGTACACTCTGTCCAGAATGATAATGTTACATAGTAATAAATAATAATAAGACCTTGCCAATTGGCATTGCAAAACATTCTGTCACTGTGCCGCAGTTGATTGTGAGGCATTTTTAGCTGGAGCATTGTACATCATTATGATCTATCAGGGAGATATCTTTTGATCCCATGTTTTTATAGTAGACAGTAGAGATGTAATCATACATTACTGAGGTGGTTTATTATATGGGTGTCTAACATATGCTGGCACATTAATCAAGATGATTTGGTATGCCATTGCATTAATCAAGATGATTTAATATACTGTTGCATACATCAAGATGATTTGATATATCGGTGCAATAATCAAGATTTAGTATACTGGTAGATTAGTCAAGATGATTTGTCATACTGTTGCATCAGTCAAGATGATTTATTATACTGGTGCATAAATCAAGAACATTTGAATGAAGATGATTTGATATAACAGCATATTATTCAAGATTGTCTGATGTATAGATGCATTAATCAAGATGGTTGAATATGCTGGTGTAATAATCAAGATGATTGAATATGCTGGTGCATCTTTCAAGATGATTGAATATATTGGTGCTTTAATCAAGATGGTTGAATATGCTGGTGCATCCTTAAATATAATTGAATATATTGGTGCATTAATCAAGATGATTGAATATGCTGGTGCATCTTTCAAGATGATTGCATATGCTGGTGCATCATTCAAGATGATTTATTATGCTGGTGCGCTAGTCTTTCAGTTCTTGCTTTCCTACAGGGATAGACCTGGGATTGAATAGGTCTTCAGCAACCCATGCTTGCCACAAAAGGCGACTATGCTTTTTGTATGAGGCGACTAAGGGGATCAGATGGTCAGACTCACTGACTTCGTTGACACGTGTCATCAGTTTCCGGTTGTGCAGATCGATGCTCTTGTTGTTAATCACTTGATTGCCTGATCCATTATTTACAGACTTCTGCCATATAGCTAGAATATTATTCGCTCACTTTTGGTTTCCTTATGTCTTATGAGTATAGGACACAATATTGTGTATGCAGTAAAGCCAGGTCATTTGAATTGTGACTCACTGAAGGATTGCTCCGACTGAACGTGACTAGTTTTAGATAAATCAGAGTTTCTGTCTTTCAGCAATGGACTTTGAGCAGATTCCTGTCTGTGAAAGAATAGACCTTGGGTGGCAGTCTGACAGTGAAGATGAAGATGATCCAAGCTTTGACCCTGATGACTGGCACAGGTTTGCTTTGATCAGTTGAATAAAACAGATACAGTGCTCATGTGTGGTTTTATGAACATTTTGTTGTTTTCTGTTAGAGGCTTGTTGGAAATTTAGGTAATGAAAGACAAAGTTATGAAGTGTTTGGTATAATAGCTTCCAGCTCCAGTAAATGGTATTTACTAGCTGATCTTTCATGAACTGTTTTACCTTGATACAGGCTTTTGGTGTGGCATACGTTGCTGGATATGTTGTATGAGATATTTGTCTGATATGTGATTTTGCAGGGCATGTGGTATGACAATGCAATATTTGTCTGGTATGAGATGTTGAAGGGTATGTGGTATGACTATGAGATATTTGTCTGGTATGAGATTTTGCAGGGTATGTGGTAGGAGATATTTGTCTGGTGTCAGATGTTGGTGTGTATGTGGTATGACTATGAGATATTTGTCTAGTATGAGATGTTGCAGGGTATGTGGTATGACTGAGATATTTGTCGGGTATGAGATGTTGCAGGGCATGTAGTACGACTGTGAGATATTTGTCTGATATATGATGTTGCAGGGCATGTGGTATGACTATGCAATATTTGTCTGGTATGAGCAGTTGCTGTGTATGTGGTAGGAGATATTTGTCTGGTGTCAGATGTTGCTGTGTATGTGGTATGACTCTGAGATATTTGTCGGGTATGAGATGAGATTCTTGAGCAGTATGTAGAAATTGGTACTCAAGTATAAAGCAAAATACAGTGGAATCGGTCAAATTCGGACCTTGGGTAAGTCGGTTTTCTTTTCAATTAGGACTTTAGTGGTCATGTCCCGGCAGAACTTACTTAAGTTATCATTACCCAAACGCTGAATAAATCGGACTAGGTATAATTCGGAATTCGGACTAAAATCTCAGCCCGACAAGGCAATTAACTGTCAAAACATGCTGATTATGTCAGACTTCCTGCCAGAGGTGGAGTGAGTGGTATGATAAACGGGCCCCGACTTCAAGCGGATTATCGGGTTAATCAGTAAACAAACAACTCATCCAAGAGGACTGAACTCAGTGTTACTCAGTGTCACTGTCATTATATTATAAATAGAAAACAGTCTCGATTATTTTTCATCAGTAGCAAAATGGCTGAACCACCTCCAAAGCGAAGACGTGCGTATGCGACATTAAGTTTGGCTTCTAGGATCAAGTTAATAGAAGATGCCAAATCGATACCCCCCATTACACAGAAAGATCTTGCCGAAAAGTACAAAATCAGCAAGCAAACAGTGTCGGACATTTTAAGAAAACAGGCCTACTACCACCAACAGTATGCCAAAAATGTAAATGCAGAAACCAAGCGAAGACACAATGGTAAATATGACAACATCGGCGTGATGCTCTACGAATGGTTTTCACGTGTACGAAGTAAGAATATGCCACTGTCCAGACCAATATTGAAAGAGAAAGCTTTACAGTCTGCGACTGACCTCGGTGTGACTGATTTCAAGGTGTGTGACGGATAATTTTTGTGTTGGAAACAAAGCTACAATGTTTTAACTGTTGTGGAGTGTTTTGCAGCATGTGGTTTCAAGCCCCTCGACCAAGACGAAAACGCAAGTGACAGTTAGGAAGATGACATTCCATTGTCAAGACTCATGTCATCGCTAAATCTGGATGTAACAGCAGAAGAGTACATTTCTTTTGACAATGAAATCCCTAAAGAAAAAATGTGTGATGATGATTGGGAGTGTGACATGGTGGAGTCGCATTGTGGAACTGCGAGCGAGTGTGTGTCAGATAACAATGACGATGATGAAACGATGTCAGATGTGTCTCATGTTGAAATGATGAACATGTTACAAAGAATGAGACAATTTGCATACTGTAACAATGAGAGAATGTTGCAGCCTCTTTTGAGCTAAGAGGCAATGACACAGGATGTTGCGCTACGTCGGCGATTTTCCGAGCACAAACAGGCCGACACGTAAGTGAAAGTGAAATTGACCATGAATCACAATAAATAACTATTCATTTTACACTAGTGTTTTGTTGTTTATTATGTGTTTTCACTGTTGTGTCTGAAAGTTCAACTTCGTCATCGAGGGAGCTAACTCCTGTCAAATTGGACAATTTGGACTCTATGTAATTCGGACAATTAAGTCGGTCCCAGTCGAGTCCACTGTATTATGGTATGAGCTGTCACAGTGTACGTGGTGTGAGATATTTTTCTGCTGTAAGATGTTGCATGGTATTGATTAATGAATGGATGGATGTAATCAAATTAAACGTTGTCATCTGATTACACATGTCTTCCATGTTAACTATGGTAATTATTTATTCCAGGATTGCACCAGTCAAGTTTTTTACCCACGAGTTATCCATCAGAGGCAGGTTACGGAGACTCCTGATACGAAACTCTACATCTCGTACGTGTCCACTCTTCCATCTAGGTTGTACTGTATTTAGAATGTTGATGTTCCAGTTTTTCTTGTCAGAATCTCATTGATCATGATTTTGCCATATTTGTGACTTTATCTTATCAAAGCATCAGAAACTACATTATGACTGTGAAAATGAGAGTTGTTCGATTATCATGACATGGACCTGAGTCTGCCTTAGCATATCACAGATTTGATAATGCATGTGATCGTTTGGAAAACAATATTCCATGGCAAATTACTCTTTAACATGGTGAAAGAGATGCATTATGTTTCTATTCTAAAAATCAAAGAGCGATACTATGGACTAAAAATATATATATGCATAAAAATACTATAAACATAAATAAATGTATATTTAGATTAATTTCGCTGCGTGTCAGGTGAGAAATGACGACTAACTTTTACAAGGTTTCTTATCACTACAGATATTTATTGTTGCTGTTTTTCAGGTCTAGCCAGTACATTCTTTGATCTCATCATCCGCTGTGTGATATGCCTGATCTACATTGTGCGGGTTCACCTAGATAATACATCACTGTACACATGGTAGGTAAATTTGGAGACTCACTCGGCATGTTTTCATGATGTTAGTCACTGGATTGACAGGTCCAGATTAGATTATTTACAGACTACTTACAGTGCAGACAGCAGCATTCAACACAGCAAACGAAGAAAACTTTATAGCCCTGGAATGTGCTTTTGCACATTGATACGTCATATAAGGAGTCACGGTCATCCTCAAGGTGGTCTAAGATATGCTTGAAATGGATTTACTACAGGTCAATAAAACATGGTACGTGTCTTTCTTGGTTTGAATCTGATATCCAAGAAGGGAGTGGATTTAAATGTGTTGATTGAAGACCAGTCACAGTGACAGCAGTCGGTATGATTCCGCTTTTTTGCACCACAACTGGTTATGTTTATTGGATTGCCATGGTACCGAAATACTTGTGCATGACATTTGACGTCAGTTCCACTCTTCGGGTCATGCACACAGCAAGGATTTATGTTCAGCGCAACTCCAAAAGGTTATCTGTATTTTGATAAACGTGTTACCTGTCAGCGTCACAGTAGTAAAGGTCGCCAGAATGTTGTTCTGGAAATGATCAAGTATGTTATTGGATGAAATTTGGAAGGTCAGTGAGATCAATAACGTAACCATATGTTTGACTTCCCTGTCAATGAATATACCGAAGCCAGGTGAGATGATATTATGTATAACTTTCTTGCTGTTGTTATTAACATCAGGATCTTCCTGGCAGCTTCATATGCAGAATACTTACTCTTTTTTTCTAAATATTTTTTGCATTACACTGTTTTTTTCAAACTCAAAAGAGACGTCATTAGACTTAGAGACAAGGCTCTAAGGCTCTTTATGATAATATGTTCATCTGTAATGTGCCAAACTCCAGTCACAAGGTGAATGCTCATAGCACTAACAGTCAAAGCAGGCATATTTTGTAGTAGACATACATCTCTTCAGACTGAAAGTTGTGGTAACACACTCGAAATGTATGGCGATGTAATCAGTTTGGCCCTCTTCAAGTGATGCAAGTATTTGCTAACGCCTGTGTAGTCTTAAATAGTAAATACTGGATGTCACCTTACACTGTCATCATCTGTAATGTTGTCACCATTTATGGCATAACTGTCTGCACCATGTGTTTCCAGCAATGGCCGACCTGCTCCCTGTAACCAGAACAACAACACCGAGGAAGAGCAGGGAGAAATGCTGTTTTCCTCCACAAACATCAACTGGTGAGGGTCCTTATTGTTTTAACAGCAAACAAGAACTTGCATGTAACATGCTATCTGACCATGTCTGAGTGTGATGGTCCTGTCAGCATGGTAGATGGTAGAACAACACAGGAACGTACTCATTCCATGATTCTGTTTTCACATTTTGATTCATCCCCATTTGCAAGAACAGGTCAGATATTGGTAAGGGTAAGTAAAAGAAAAAAATCAGCACCAATCACTGCCAAACAGTTTAGAGACTACCAGCCTGAACATGGTTCTTGGTTTAATTTCCATTAGATTGTAGTGAACCAGTAGTTGAGCTTACTAAAGTGAAGACTTTTCCCTACGATCAAGCATCAGACAAGGAACTAGAGTCACAACTCCTCAGCAGCAGTAAAGTCTGAATGAGTGTCTCATTGCCCATACTACTGATCCTTTTCAATTCCAGTAATGTATTGTATTGGTATATATTTATGTCAAACAAAGAGATGTCAACGTTACAACTAATCCTTGATTTCTTGTGAAATACAACTGTTTCATGACCATATGCAGGTGCCTTTTCTTGTAGTAAAGTGTCTACTGTTATATTAAATGGAACATAAGTAAGCATTATTCATGTCATGCTGTCACTTTGTTTTGTGATGGTATACTGCAGTTTTGGTAACTTGTTTTTACCAATAATTCTTGAGAGGTTTTTTTCAGTAGAGCATGCCTGCTGTCTTATTTTGTGAATATTGCTTTGAGTTTGATTTATAGTTTGTGCTAACAGTATGTTTGACATTCCTATTGAATACTCTACAGTTTGCCCCTACCGGCATGCTGAAGTGTTGTTGTTATGTGTGAAGTGCATGTTTGTTGTTGTTGTGCTGCATCCAGGTACGTGTTGTTGTGGGTACATCGGCCGCTGTGGCTGTGGATCATGCAAGTCTCCCTCTCGGCAGTCACCATCTTTAAGGCCTTAATTCTAGTCTACGTCACAACAAAGGTGAGAGTTCTCACCATTTTCAGTCCCTAATTTTTCATTACAGCAAAGGTAAGATTGGACACAATGTTTAAAGCCCATGTTCCAATTGATGTATGTCACAGTCTGGTCATGATTAATTCAAGGTCTAATTCTCAAATCAAATGTTTCCCACACAGTCCATGGCTGACATAATCTTCCTCTGTCACAATGAACATCTTGTCCATTATTTTTTTATCATAATGTACATCAGACGCAATCTTTCTCTGATGCAATCTGTCTTGAGCCTATTTTTGATGTCTCCTACCATTATATTGCTGGAATAATGCTCAAAGCTGTGTGAAACCATACTCACTCACTCACGCACTCACTCACTCACTCACTCACTCACTCTAGTGCAATCTACATCTGACACAATATACATCTGCCAATTTCTGCATAAAACAATCTCTGTGTGAGGCTGTCTACTTCTGTAACAGTTTCCGTCTGTCACAAACGATGCCGGACATGTGTATTTGACACAATCTGCTTCTGTCACAAGCTATGTCTAACACAATCCATGTGTGACACAATCGACTTCTGTCATAATCTGCATCTAAGAATCTATGCTTGACACAATCTATGCCTGACACAATCTATGCCTGTCACAATCTACACCTAGCACAATCTGTTTCTGTTACAATCTAGGCCTAACTTAATCTACATCAAGCATAATATATGCCTGACAAAATCTACTTCTGACACAATCTAGACCTAACTTAATCTACATCTAACATAACTTACGCCTGACACAGTGTATGTCTGACACATTCTATGCCTGACACAGTTTACTTCTGTCACAGGGTCACAGGATGGAGCAGATCCTTACAACCAACTTCTTTCTGGAGGTGGTCTGTAGCACGCCCTATCTGCTGACAGTAAGTACAGCTTACTACATGTAATGAAAACATGGAAAATATATAACTTGGATAGAAAATAGAGCAGCTATCAATGGTATTAATTAATATGGAATTAGAAGAACAATAGTATTAAAGCATCACAAGTAGTAAAGTTTGTGATACATATAGTGTATTATGTATGTTTGGAGTGAATGGTATGTTGTTGTATGAAACTTTGTGATGCAATCTGTGCTTTTTAGGTATATGATATTGTGGTTTGAATAAAAGATGTTGGCAAACAAAAGCAAGTAATACAAATAATGTAGTGTGTTGGCACACTCGAAATATCGCTGTAATGCTGAGTGCATAATTAAAATCAAAACAATGATGCCTGACAACAAAAAAATCATGCTGTGTCCAGACTGCCCCGGTGGTATGATTAATGCTCACACTATCAACCACCGGTTTGTCTGGTTCATCCATACAAGCTGCAACATAGTTGAAATAATACTGACAGACATTGAATAGTACTCACTGTGCTATGTAATGTATTTTCTTGCCCCTTGCAGTTGGCCTACCCACCTCTTATGCAGCACCTGTTTGTACCAGGATTCCTCAACTGCTGGCTGGCCAAACTGGCACTGGAAAGGATATTTGTGAGTGTTTTAGACTACTTTAACAATGTTGGTTCTTCACTTTAAGATTGAGGAGAACTGAAATGCTACACAATGTTGCATGAGTTTCAGCTGCAAAAAATATCCAAGGTGGAAACTTATTGTGATCCACCAGAGCACTTTCCTCATGCTGAAACATGAGGCTGAAGTGCCACATATTTCTTTAACAGCAGTGTAGACTTGCTGGTACATTATAAGTTGTTCACTGGTGATGAGGGGGGCATGGGTTGATATGCCCTCGATGTTTCTTTCTGTAGGCGAAGGGCTAGGTGAACATAAACAAACATCATGGTTACATCAAAACATGGGCCCTGAGGGACCAGTGAACAGCATATTTATCTTATCAAAAACCTCAATGTTAATTTTGGACTGTTTGAAGCATGGGTATTGGATTGTATTTTTCAGCAAACCTGTGTAAATCAAAGTATTCAAATTTTCCTGTCAGTATCATCTTAGTAAAGTCACTGCGTGGTAATTCCCCTGTCAAAATTTATTTATGATGATGATGTGAAGTATTGCAAACTACCCTTTTAACGATGATACTGAGTGAACTAATGGATACAACAAACTTTTGGGGTGTCCTGGCCATTAGCAATAAAAATATGTTCAAGGAACTACTGCTGCGATATAAAACTATCTGGTCGTTTTAGTGTATTATTACCATAGTTTACTGATACACATTGTTGCAGAAATGTTATTGTTTTTTCAGAATGACCTTCACTTGACCAGGACACGCTTCCAGACTATCTCTGTGACCTTGTCCCAGCAGATCCTGCTGTTGGTTGCCAGTCTCTTCTGTATGGTGTTCACCACGTGAGTTGTGACAGTTGAAAAATCTGTATGTAAATCTGAGGTATCAAATCATCACAACATACCTGTGATTCAGGAAATCACATCACTGCAACAGGATTGATTATGAGAATTTACTTCATTGATGTTTCAATTTTTTTTCAAACACTTAAAATATGATAAACTATGGTGTGTTGGGTGATCATACAATATAAGGTTAAAGTTTCATCTTGAAGCATTACTGGAAAGTATTGCAAATTTCAGAAGACATCAAACATCTTGCAGTTGGTAACACGAGTCTGTTTTGTTTCTTGTCACAGCTTTTAAGTGTCATGACTCCTGTTTAGGAGTGAATGTTTAGGATGCTTCTTTCTTGTGATGAACAAGGGGCATATTTCAAAGGAAATCTTTGTTACAAATTATGCAACTTCTCAGTGGAAATGCTAACACTATTACCTTGCTTTATGACAGTGTAAACATCTGTGTGGAAGCATCACATTTGTTTGCTCCATTTCCTCTCTGGTCTTTTGCTTATTGATGGCTTACACTTTAGCTGATATACAAATGCTTGTATTCATTACCTCATGCATTTGAGTGAAGTAGTTTTATTAATAACAACCAATATGAAACTAATAAACAGATCACGTCACTTCTGTACTCTTAGTTTCAAAATTCAGCTTATTTTCATCTTCAACTATATGGGCAACAGCAGTGTTTTGCACCCATCCTCCCAAACACTTGAGACAGATTAACTCCAGGCATGAAAATAAAAAATCTAAATAGACTGACAGTGACAGGTTAATATTTGAACAATATCACCAGAGTTTACACACAGGTACACAATGATGAGTTTATTTTGGAACTTCATGTGGGTCCTGTATGTCAAAGGTGAACAGCTGCTAATTAAACGTACCTTTTTCCTGTTTTATTTAATTAAGGATAGACACAGTTAATAGGACTGGTTTTCAGTGTGGATTGAAGGTCATAAATGTAATCAGCCTGTGTATTGCTACGTCTTGTAGAGCTGAACAGGCCAAAATTTGTATATATGTTGCATATTTTCTCTATTTGTGATTTTGGTGTGCCATTTCTTGCCAGAATCTGTGGAATCCAACATATCCAGAGAGGCAGCTCAGAGACGCCACTGACAATGTTTGAGTCTTTATACTTTGTCATTGTGACATTCTCAACAGTCGGCTATGGAGACATATCACCGGACATCTGGCTGGGCCAGCTCTTTATGATCCTCATGATATGCATTGCACTGGCTTTCATACCAAGACAGGTAACCATGGAAACAAATCAAACTTATCCACCACTTCAGCAATAACTTCCAACAGTAAAACTGCTGATTACAAATCTCTGTACAGTGCATGAAGTAAGAATATATATGTTTTTCAAATCTTAACTAACACATTGTTGCCTCAAGTTGACGGTTCAAATTCATTTCCATTCATTTTCATGTGAATCATGAAAGTAGACAATGAAAAAATGTTTTTGCACACATAAAGCTTTGTTATGAAAATGCTTTTGTAAGAATCTACACACCATAACGTACCCCTCCTACTGAGATGGATCTCAAACATATATTGTGTAACACTTACACTGCTTTATGCAGCACAAGTACATATATGGACTGTTTGAAGTGAATGAATGAGGTTCATGTCAGTGTATAATTGGATAAGCCATGCAGTGGAGGCAGCATATCATTTGTTAAGCTTGACTGAGTCAAGCGACCTATACCTGCATGAGTTATGTCCCTTGGATATGTTTTCTGCCATTAAGATTCTGTGATGATTTTGTGTGTTTTGTTTGTGTTTAAATAATAAAATTGGACCAGACAAGCCAATGACTGATGTGACCATCAATGTGATGGGACTCAGTATGCATGCAACAAAGTCACTTTAGAGCCTGATACTTTTTTTTTCATTTTTAGAGTGTTCAATTTGAACGGAAGCCATGCCACACAATATCGCTTTTGTGTTTTAGCTACACGCATTTAATCAAGGCTTATAATGTGTAATATCAATCCATAAAGATAATAATTCCAGTGTTCAAGAGGTCATTGATCATGATAATTAGCTTTCTCCGATTTACTGTAAAGTTTGTATCACTGATGTCTTTTATCACTGATTTGTCTTCAAGTTATAGGTATGAGATGTTAATGCTTTTAGATCACACTTCAAGTCCATGACCCAGGGTTGTGAATGAGTGAGTAATGTTTACACTGCTTTTAGCAATATTCCAGTAATATCACACACATTGTACCCATGTGAGGAATCAAACCCTGGTCTTCAGTGTGACACTTTAACCATTATTCTGTCCCACTGCACCTGGGTTATGTATGAAATATATGAGATCAAATCACTGAGACCTAAGATTTTGAGAAATGATTCATCTTCAAAGCCTTTTCTTTCCACAGATTGAAGTGATAGCCTCTACGTGGATTGAGCGGCAGAAGGCTGGTGGAGAGTACAGTCATCGAGCAGCTTCCAGAAACAAACACGTTGTAGTCTGCTCCAGTGTCCTCAACGTAGAGGCCATCATGGACTTCCTCAATGAGTTCTATGCCCACCCTAAGTTAGAGGTATGCATCGAAAACATTTGAGGTATCTGGCATTAGTACTTTTAATAAATAGTTGATAACAGTTTCAGCACTCAGCATGAGTTACATTAACAAACTAATTCACTCTTGCTGTCTCATTTGCTATCTCTGTATTTATGGAAGATATTTCATGGAAACTTTGATACTTTAAGGGAGCTAAAATTGTTAAATCAATTATGTGTTCCTGACTGGTCTGCTCTCTGAAATAACATGAATAATACCTAGACAAACATTCCAGTAACCTTGACACCACTCTAAGAGTGAGCTTAGTGTAAAACAAAAGTGAAATACAGTGCAGAATAAAATAGGAATGTACTTTGCATGAAATTACAAAAATGATATGTGTCTGAAAAAAAGTCCTGGTCCCTCTTATTGTTTGCACTCGATTCATATTGATAAGACCTAATAAGACCTTTTAGTTTCCTTGAATTGTGAATCGACAGATCTAAAAGTATTGAAATTAAGAGTCAGCATGACATATTTTTCTTCATAATTGATGGTTTTTGTGCAAGATGATTTTCAGTATGACTATGTCTGTAGAAACAGGTTCAGGGTTAGGGTCTGTTTCATTTATATATGGATTGTGTACAGTTTTAGGGACAGTGGAGTTGTGTTCCTTGGATGATCTCTTAGATTCATTGTGAAATATTGCTTAAAGCAAAGTCAAGGCTAAATTCAGTGATCTTTTCATTTAAACCAATGATTACGTTTAGAGGACACTCTTTGATTACTGTGCCTGCTTCACTACATGGTGTTCATGAGAGTGTTTGTTTCCTGCAGCCAGGAGACTGGTATGTATAGAACAGATGTCAAGTCTCTGTTGTTGTTGAGTGTCCTTGCTTGTGTCTTTTTGACAAACACTACAGTCTGAGTTGAGCTATTTGTTGTATTGAGATCATATTTAGTTGAAGATTCAGAATTAGGTGATCTGGCAGACATTTGCACCACCACTAGAATCCTACAGTGGATCCAAGTCTTACAGATCAGGGTCCTGACCCACAAAGGACTTAAATTGTTATGACTTGTCATAACTTTATAGTTAATCCTAGGTTTGTGAATGTTGGAGAATGACGATTGTTTTGTGGATCACGACCCTAAAGACCACTGTATGACCAGGAAGACCTGTTCTCAGCTTCAATGAGTTACCCGTAGCAGATAATCTCAGTGAGTCTCCCAGAATTGGCAAGGCTCTTAGTAATGTATACTAGTTGTAAGAGGCAGCCAGGAGGGCAGCATGTCATTAATACCAATAACATGTTTGTAATATCAATCACTATATACATATGGTTAAGATACGAATATTTACACTAAAGGCAGCAGCCATGATAGCTGAAATATTGCTGTGTCTGGGACAAACATGGCCACTAGCCCATTAGTCATCCATTCTACATTGCAAAAGTCCAGGGACTACTGTTCTCATTAGTAAAACAACAGTCTGAAATGACCTGCAGACTAGCTGAGGGTGACCAAAACCCAGAAAACTACATACTACTGTATTCTCTGATGTCAGCAATTGGTTAGAAGTGTGTCCCCTGTTGCAGGAACGAGCCTCTGCTATCCGTAGGTCAGAGGTCAGTGGGCACGATAAATGTGTAATATAATCAGTGTAAGACCTGATATACTCATGTATTTTTATGACCAACATTTCCCTTGTGTAAGAAAAGTAGCCAATGTATGATTTTATTGAGACATACAACTAACAACACAGCCCTTCAAAATATTTTTGTAGTGTGCTTTTTTATAAGTGTCTATTCTGTTAATGATGTTTATTTATCATATATATGCATGAAAACTGACAAGATGCATGGTTTTGTTCACGTGGTGTTTTGATGTTATTATCTTGTATGGTGAATGCATGGTATTCAAAACTGCATCAGCTGCTCTCCAGGCTCAGAGGTTATCAACAAGGGGATTCTAGGTTAGAAAACATCCTTAGCAATAATTGCTATCCTTTTTAATCAGTTTGACTTTCTGCAGAGAGATTGGAAGATGGTGGGTTTGATCTCCTGCTTCATCATACACACATACCCATACACATCATCGTATAAGTGAAATACTCTCAAGCATGATGTTAAACCCAATTTCACCTCACTCCACCTTAGCTGATCAAGCCTTCTGACTCAATGCATGACTGCCAGGAACCCATGTTCTTGAACTCCACACGCAGTCCCATAATTATCCAGACTAGTCATACATAATAATGTTTTATTTCTAATTATAAGACTGTACAATTCATCCTTCATTACTGCTGGAGAAAAGGTACTAACACTTGATTATTTAGTCCTAGTATATTGAGATGGTTACGGGACCACTTCAACATAACTGACTGGTTCATGTGCCAGTTAGGTCTGTGTTTGAAAAGGTGGTACCTTTTACGATTGATATGATTAACATTGTATATTAACTTTCCTGACCTTTATGAATGTGAAAGTATACATTTTGCCATAGATAATGGTGTAATTGAGTCATTGAGAAAACGTTTTCATGTTGAAAAACTTTCCATGTTGAGGAAATATTTGTTTTACATTTTGTTTGCTAGAAAGTGCCTGGACACAAGCACCGCCAGGTGACATTACTGTCCCCCCACCTCGTGTCACAAAGTAATCCATACCCTACGACATGCTCTTCTTCACCACTGACCTAGATGTGTTTTCATCAGCGTGTGTTATGAGCTTGTAATGATGCAATGTGTAGATTCCAGAACTGCATGCATCCTCAACCTGTCCCATTCCACTCCATTCTGCTCCGCTCTCCCCACTCTCCACACACCCATGCAACAGAGAACCACACCAGTAACAAGGGAGGGGTTCACACCATCAGTGATTTGTATAGTTATAGTACTAAATATATTTAGTGTAAAAGAAAATGAAAACTTTCTGGTCTGACTATATCACCCACATTTGTAATGTGGATTATCTGTTAGTGTCTTGCACTGTTCGCACACTCATATCTATACATTATGCACAAAGCTATGTGTGCATCACCTACCTTTATTTGAACCAGTCACTTCCTTTTGCATCCCCAACTCCCACAAACCGAGGAACAATAAATGCAGTATCTTTCCTTATTAAGTGCATGAATGTCTCTAAATTATTTGTGTGTTGACAGCTGCCAGCTGTGTTTTGCCAAATGTATGCACTTTTTTCAGAATTCTTCTAGAATATATTGTATGCATGATTGAGTCTAAATGCATAGTTATGCTGTGTCAACCATATTTGTCACTGCATATGAATGTAGGTTAAATGGAGATATTTCTCTTGGATTCCAAACTAATGCAAGGCAAACAGTTGAAAACATGGGATTACGTATTAGTTTCCTCTTATAAAAAGAGGTATTTTTGCATCTAATTCAGTAATGAGTCTTCATTCTTAATATTTCTATCAATGAAATTCAAGTCACTTCCAGTAAGCTGTATATTACTATGTCAACATGAATTAGCTTTTCTTTTGTTTTTCAATCAAAATAAAAGCTTGTGAAAATGGGTGCACATTTGGAGTAAGGTTTGTGTTTGTTCAAATTTGAATTACCTGTCCAGGTATCAGTGTATGCAGCACTGCATGATTTTGCATAGTAGGGCAGTAAGTGTGGTTCGAGGTCACAGCTATCAAGATTTCTTTTGTGTTGTTGACTTATGTCTGAATTTAAGAGATAAAAACCTAGTTGCACAAGCCAAATTCCAGTTATAATATGCATATGCAAATATTTAGATGTTTTATTCAGAAGTTTACCCACTATGAAATTGACATGCACCTGGTGAAAGTGAATAACGTGGTTGCATTTTGTAATATTGGGTTACACCAGTGCAAGTAGCAGAGGACTAAATTGAGCCCTGTCAGTATATTAAACTTTCACTGTAGCTTCATTTTTAATGAAGACATTCTCTTAAAACTTTGACAACTGAATCTTTGCATGTCTTTAACACTGTTTCAGAATTTTGATTCCTGCAATTTGATGTACTTACCTTTGATATATGAAGTATTAGCTGCTTGCATATGCAGATTGGTCCTAGAGGTCAGGTGTATTACGATCAATAAAACATCCTCCTGAAAGTGTAATTTGTCTCCCGTGCCAAGCAGTTTTAGTTGTGGTGCTAGCCATGATGAACAACAAAATCATGACTATTTTGCTGTTTGGGTTTGGCTTTGAGTCCAGAAGGTGTTGAACTAAGGGACATAACTCTCTGCTACAGGAACATATGGTCATACTGCTGAGCCCAAGGGAGCTGGACAACAGCATGCAGGTTATACTGAAGGACCCCAAGTGGACCCACAGGGTCATCTACATGAGGGGCAGTCCACTCAAAGACTTGGACCTTAAGCGATGCAGGTGAGAATGTCGTCAGGCGGAGGGTGAGGCCCTGTTGGTGGTTTTAGTTAAATCTCTGTTACCCAACAATATTGCTGGACCTTAATGGATCATTGCTTGTGATATCAATCACGTGGGTGTCTGGTCCAGATTAAAGATGTCACAAATACCAGATTATTCCAAGTGCAACATCAAACAATTACCACATAATTATTACCACAGAAATTTTACAGTTCACATAACTACAATTATGGATGACATTTTATTAGATTTTGAACATCATTCAATGGTGAAAGAGTGTCACTGAACACCTGTGAATTTAAGCATTGCTCAAAATTCATGTGTCTCTTTAATTCTTGAAATATTTACAAATGGAGTATCCTAATGTTGAGCACCTGCTCCTCATGCCATAGTCCCAGGTGATTCCCATCATGGATACAATGTTTGAAGCCCATTTCTGATATTGTGGTAATATTCCTAAAAGCAGCTTAATACCATAATCATTTACTCACTGCAACTGAAATGTATATTTTAGGATCCATCAAGCTGATGCCTGTTTTTTCCTGGCCCCAAGATCTGCTGTCAACAAGGCCAAAGCAGTAAGTTAAAGATGTCAGCAAAGAACCTGTGACAAATTATGTCTGAACACACAGTCATCATCAGTACTCAAATACAGATGGAACAGAGCATGGATTAAATATGATAAACAATGGAATGGTTATATAAGTTATCACATCGTGTCGAGGGAAATACAGGGTGTTATCAGTCCAGAGTAAGGCTGTATACCACCTTACGAGGGACTGATAAAACCCCATATTTCCCGAGACACAATGTGATAATGCATTTATCTAGCTGAATGTTTTCACTAAATCCAAACAAAACAACACACATCAAATCAACTTGCTGCCATGTTGGCACCAGCTGATCGTTTGACCTCAATGCACCGCACGTTACTAAAGGCTTGTCGATGCACGCTTTTCTCACTTCGCGTTGTCACCGAGGCATGGCGGGGTGGTATGACTTTTGCAGCGGGAGTATACGACTTTTATACTCCCGCTGGCGGATCGTGATGGATGTACGTCACGTGGGCCAGTCAAAACCCGACATTCTTACATGAGGCTAGATAATGGCCTGTGTCAGTACATCAGAGAGTTTCAGGATCAGACATCATTGCTATCACCTTCCGACAGTAATGACTGTTACAATGCCCTAGTTTTCAGCACTTGTTTTTTATGTGAATACATTTTGTACACAGACTATGTTTAATGGTCATAAAAGGTTTTGTCAATTTTCAGGACCAACACACAATCCTTCGGTCTTGGGCGGTCAAAGACTTCGCTCCCAACTGTAAGCAGTACATCCAACTTTTCAAAGCCAAAAACAAGATGCATGTCAAGTTTGCTGGTAGGTTCAGTGTTACATTGTTTGTAGCAGGCTTTTCTCGTCACATCAAAGACCTGGGTTCGATTCCCATCATGTGTACAGTGTGTGAAACCCATTTCTGGTATCTCCTGCCGTGTTATTGCTGAAATATTGCTGAAAGTGGCATTAAACTAGTCACTCAATTGTAGCAGGCTCTAGATTTACTTGAGTCTTATTGTATGTCCTAGTGATGAAGGAAATGTGGTAATAGATCATCAGGTTTACTGTTTAGGATATCTCTATGTGATCCTTTCCTATCAATAGTAGCAGGAATGTTTGTTAAATTTGTCATGTATTATCGAAGATAGTCAGCTTGATAAGAGCATAAGAATCTATACAGAAATATTGCCATATAGATATAAAAGAAGTTGTAGTATTGTAATGTTGTCATAGTTAGATTCTGTTCTCTGTGGTCAATTGGGATTCTGTTCTCTGTGGTTTATTTGGATTCTGTTCACTGAGGTTAACTGGGATTTCCAAAAGCTATAAAATGCTAGCTATAAAATAGAGCACCCTTCATTTCTAAACTGGGACCTCACAAGCCAAAGTGTGTAATGCACACCCCCTGTCATTCAGTACTCTGAGATCCCATGCTATGAACATTTCCACTATCATAATTTTTTCATATTTCCTTCAAGATCAAACTGTCGCACTATGGAATGTTTATTGTGGGAATGTTTCAGAGCATTTAGTGTGTGAGGACGAGTTCAAGTACGCCCTTCTAGCCAACAACTGTCTGTACCCTGGCCTGTCCACCTTGGTCTCCCTCCTGGTGCATACATCCAGTGGCATGTAAGTCTAATACATACGCCCACATTACACAACAACTGTCTGTACCCTGGCCTGTCCACCTTGGTCTCCCTCCTGGTGCATACATCCAGTGGCATGTAAGTCTAATACATACGCCCACATTACACAACAACTGTCTGTACCCTGGCCTGTCCACCTTGGTCTCCCTCCTGGTGCATACATCCAGTGGCATGTAAGTCTAATACATACGCCCACATTACACAACAACTGTCTGTACCCTGGCCTGTCCACCTTGGTCTCCCTCCTGGTGCATACATCCAGTGGCATGTAAGTCTAATACATACGCCCACATTACACAACAACTGTCTGTACCCTGGCCTGTCCACCTTGGTCTCCCTCCTGGTGCATACATCCAGTGGCATGTAAGTCTAATACATACGCCCACATTACACAACAACTGTCTGTACCCTGGCCTGTCCACCTTGGTCTCCCTCCTGGTGCATACATCCAGTGGCATGTAAGTCTAATACATACGCCCACATTACACAACAACTGTCTGTACCCTGGCCTGTCCACCTTGGTCTCCCTCCTGGTGCATACATCCAGTGGCATGTAAGTCTAATACATACGCCCACATTACACAACAACTGTCTGTACCCTGGCCTGTCCACCTTGGTCTCCCTCCTGGTGCATACATCCAGTCGCATGTAAGTTTAATACATACGCCCACATTACACAACAACTGTCTGTACCCTGGCCTGTCCACCTTGGTCTCCCTCCTGGTGCATACATCCAGTGGCCTGTAAGTCTAATACATACGCCCACATTACACAACAACTGTCTGTACCCTGGCCTGTCCACCTTGGTCTCCCTCCTGGTGCATACATCCAGTGGCATGTAAGTCTAATACATACGCCCACATTACACAACAACTGTCTGTACCCTGGCCTGTCCACCTTGGTCTCCCTCCTGGTGCATACATCCAGTGGCCTGTAAGTCTAATACATACGCCCACATTACACAACAACTGTCTGTACCCTGGCCTGTCCACCTTGGTCTCCCTCCTGGTGCATACATCCAGTGGCATGTAAGTCTAATACATACGCCCACATTACACAACAACTGTCTGTACCCTGGCCTGTCCACCTTGGTCTCCCTCCTGGTGCATACATCCAGTGGCATGTAAGTCTAATACATATGCCCACATTACACAACAACTGTCTGTACCCTGGCCTGTCCACCTTGGTCTCCCTCCTGGTGCATACATCCAGTGGCATGTAAGTCTAATACATACGCCCACATTACACAACAACTGTCTGTACCCTGGCCTGTCCACCTTGGTCTCCCTCCTGGTGCATACATCCAGTGGCATGTAAGTCTAATACATACGCCCACATTACACAACAACTGTCTGTACCCTGGCCTGTCCACCTTGGTCTCCCTCCTGGTGCATACATCCAGTCGCATGTAAGTTTAATACATACGCCCACATTACACAACAACTGTCTGTACCCTGGCCTGTCCACCTTGGTCTCCCTCCTGGTGCATACATCCAGTGGCCTGTAAGTCTAATACATACGCCCACATTACACAACAACTGTCTGTACCCTGGCCTGTCCACCTTGGTCTCCCTCCTGGTGCATACATCCAGTGGCATGTAAGTCTAATACATACGCCCACATTACACAACAACTGTCTGTACCCTGGCCTGTCCACCTTGGTCTCCCTCCTGGTGCATACATCCAGTGGCCTGTAAGTCTAATACATACGCCCACATTACACAACAACTGTCTGTACCCTGGCCTGTCCACCTTGGTCTCCCTCCTGGTGCATACATCCAGTGGCATGTAAGTCTAATACATACGCCCACATTACACAACAACTGTCTGTACCCTGGCCTGTCCACCTTGGTCTCCCTCCTGGTGCATACATCCAGTGGCATGTAAGTCTAATACATATGCCCACATTACACAACAACTGTCTGTACCCTGGCCTGTCCACCTTGGTCTCCCTCCTGGTGCATACATCCAGTGGCATGTAAGTCTAATACATACGCCCACATTACACAACAACTGTCTGTACCCTGGCCTGTCCACCTTGGTCTCCCTCCTGGTGCATACATCCAGTGGCATGTAAGTCTAATACATACGCCCACATTACACAACAACTGTCTGTACCCTGGCCTGTCCACCTTGGTCTCCCTCCTGGTGCATACATCCAGTGGCCTGTAAGTTTAATACATACGCCCACATTACACAACAACTGTCTGTACCCTGGCCTGTCCACCTTGGTCTCCCTCCTGGTGCATACATCCAGTGGCATGTAAGTCTTAATACATACGCCCACATTACACAACAACTGTCTGTACCCTGGCCTGTCCACCTTGGTCTCCCTCCTGGTGCATACATCCAGTGACCTGTAAGTCTAATACATACGCCCACATTACACAACAACTGTCTGTACCCTGGCCTGTCCACCTTGGTCTCCCTCCTGGTGCATACATCCAGTCGCATGTAAGTCTAATACATACGCCCACATTACACAACAACTGTCTGTACCCTGGCCTGTCCACCTTGGTCTCCCTCCTGGTGCATACATCCAGTGGCATGTAAGTCTAATACATACGCCCACATTACACAACAACTGTCTGTACCCTGGCCTGTCCACCTTGGTCTCCCTCCTGGTGCATACATCCAGTGGCATGTAAGTCTAATACATACGCCCACATTACACAACAACTGTCTGTACCCTGGCCTGTCCACCTTGGTCTCCCTCCTGGTGCATACATCCAGTGGCATGTAAGTCTAATACATACGCCCACATTACACAACAACTGTCTGTACCCTGGCCTGTCCACCTTGGTCTCCCTCCTGGTGCATACATCCAGTGGCATGTAAGTCTAATACATACGCCCACATTACACAACAACTGTCTGTACCCTGGCCTGTCCACCTTGGTCTCCCTCCTGGTGCATACATCCAGTCGCATGTAAGTTTAATACATACGCCCACATTACACAACAACTGTCTGTACCCTGGCCTGTCCACCTTGGTCTCCCTCCTGGTGCATACATCCAGTGGCCTGTAAGTCTAATACATACGCCCACATTACACAACAACTGTCTGTACCCTGGCCTGTCCACCTTGGTCTCCCTCCTGGTGCATACATCCAGTGGCATGTAAGTCTAATACATACGCCCACATTACACAACAACTGTCTGTACCCTGGCCTGTCCACCTTGGTCTCCCTCCTGGTGCATACATCCAGTGGCCTGTAAGTCTAATACATACGCCCACATTACACAACAACTGTCTGTACCCTGGCCTGTCCACCTTGGTCTCCCTCCTGGTGCATACATCCAGTCGCATGTAAGTCTAATACATACGCCCACATTACACAACAACTGTCTGTACCCTGGCCTGTCCACCTTGGTCTCCCTCCTGGTGCATACATCCAGTGGCATGTAAGTCTAATACATATGCCCACATTACACAACAACTGTCTGTACCCTGGCCTGTCCACCTTGGTCTCCCTCCTGGTGCATACATCCAGTGGCATGTAAGTCTAATACATACGCCCACATTACACAACTGTCTGTACCCTGGCCTGTCCACCTTGGTCTCCCTCCTGGTGCATACATCCAGTGGCATGTAAGTCTAATACATACGCCCACATTACACAACAACTGTCTGTACCCTGGCCTGTCCACCTTGGTCTCCCTCCTGGTGCATACATCCAGTGGCATGTAAGTCTAATACATACGCCCACATTACACAACAACTGTCTGTACCCTGGCCTGTCCACCTTGGTCTCCCTCCTGGTGCATACATCCAGTGGCCTGTAAGTTTAATACATACGCCCACATTACACAACAACTGTCTGTACCCTGGCCTGTCCACCTTGGTCTCCCTCCTGGTGCATACATCCAGTGGCATGTAAGTCTTAATACATACGCCCACATTACACAACAACTGTCTGTACCCTGGCCTGTCCACCTTGGTCTCCCTCCTGGTGCATACATCCAGTGGCCTGTAAGTCTAATACATACGCCCACATTACACAACAACTGTCTGTACCCTGGCCTGTCCACCTTGGTCTCCCTCCTGGTGCATACATCCAGTCGCATGTAAGTCTAATACATACGCCCACATTACACAACAACTGTCTGTACCCTGGCCTGTCCACCTTGGTCTCCCTCCTGGTGCATACATCCAGTGTCATGTAAGTCTAATACATACGCCCACATTACACAACAACTGTCTGTACCCTGGCCTGTCCACCTTGGTCTCCCTCCTGGTGCATACATCCAGTGGCATGTAAGTCTAATACATACGCCCACATTACACAACAACTGTCTGTACCCTGGCCTGTCCACCTTGGTCTCCCTCCTGGTGCATACATCCAGTGGCATGTAAGTCTAATACATACGCCCACATTACACAACAACTGTCTGTACCCTGGCCTGTCCACCTTGGTCTCCCTCCTGGTGCATACATCCAGTGGCATGTAAGTCTAATACATACGCCCACATTACACAACAACTGTCTGTACCCTGGCCTGTCCACCTTGGTCTCCCTCCTGGTGCATACATCCAGTCGCATGTAAGTTTAATACATACGCCCACATTACACAACAACTGTCTGTACCCTGGCCTGTCCACCTTGGTCTCCCTCCTGGTGCATACATCCAGTGGCCTGTAAGTCTAATACATACGCCCACATTACACAACAACTGTCTGTACCCTGGCCTGTCCACCTTGGTCTCCCTCCTGGTGCATACATCCAGTGGCATGTAAGTCTAATACATACGCCCACATTACACAACAACTGTCTGTACCCTGGCCTGTCCACCTTGGTCTCCCTCCTGGTGCATACATCCAGTGGCCTGTAAGTCTAATACATACGCCCACATTACACAACAACTGTCTGTACCCTGGCCTGTCCACCTTGGTCTCCCTCCTGGTGCATACATCCAGTCGCATGTAAGTCTAATACATACGCCCACATTACACAACAACTGTCTGTACCCTGGCCTGTCCACCTTGGTCTCCCTCCTGGTGCATACATCCAGTGGCATGTAAGTCTAATACATATGCCCACATTACACAACAACTGTCTGTACCCTGGCCTGTCCACCTTGGTCTCCCTCCTGGTGCATACATCCAGTGGCATGTAAGTCTAATACATACGCCCACATTACACAACTGTCTGTACCCTGGCCTGTCCACCTTGGTCTCCCTCCTGGTGCATACATCCAGTGGCATGTAAGTCTAATACATACGCCCACATTACACAACAACTGTCTGTACCCTGGCCTGTCCACCTTGGTCTCCCTCCTGGTGCATACATCCAGTGGCATGTAAGTCTAATACATACGCCCACATTACACAACAACTGTCTGTACCCTGGCCTGTCCACCTTGGTCTCCCTCCTGGTGCATACATCCAGTGGCCTGTAAGTTTAATACATACGCCCACATTACACAACAACTGTCTGTACCCTGGCCTGTCCACCTTGGTCTCCCTCCTGGTGCATACATCCAGTGGCATGTAAGTCTTAATACATACGCCCACATTACACAACAACTGTCTGTACCCTGGCCTGTCCACCTTGGTCTCCCTCCTGGTGCATACATCCAGTGGCCTGTAAGTCTAATACATACGCCCACATTACACAACAACTGTCTGTACCCTGGCCTGTCCACCTTGGTCTCCCTCCTGGTGCATACATCCAGTGGCATGTAAGTCTAATACATACGCCCACATTACACAACAACTGTCTGTACCCTGGCCTGTCCACCTTGGTCTCCCTCCTGGTGCATACATCCAGTGGCATGTAAGTCTAATACATACGCCCACATTACACAACAACTGTCTGTACCCTGGCCTGTCCACCTTGGTCTCCCTCCTGGTGCATACATCCAGTGGCATGTAAGTCTAATACATACGCCCACATTACACAACAACTGTCTGTACCCTGGCCTGTCCACCTTGGTCTCCCTCCTGGTGCATACATCCAGTGGCATGTAAGTCTAATACATACGCCCACATTACACAACAACTGTCTGTACCTCCTGGTGCATACATCCAGGATTATCTCACGCCCACACTACACAAGGTAATTCACTATTTTGTTGTTTTTTACCAAGTTACTACTAGGATTCTAAACAAAAAACTCTTTGCCAGCAATTTTGGAAATAATCAATATTTTTTTGTAATTAAATTAGAGAACTTTATTTAAAATGTTGTGTGATGTGCAAATATATCTAAACATTTACTTTCACATTGCAGTCAGTGCAGAAATTGTAAACCTAATGATTAAAGCATAGTCCTCTTGCTTGACATTAAGTTTTAAATATCTGTACATTATTAAGCATTTTTATAGATATCTGTTGTTAACTCTACACTACCAGATAGATAAATACCTGATGATATCTACAAGGTTTGTAAGGTTTCTATATGAGTTTCTGGAAAGGTTAACCAACTGGAGATGTTGTATCTGTTGCAGTGAGGGGGACATCGCCTCAGAGACGTGGCAGCAGGTGTACGGGCGCCATGCAGGTAATGAGATCTACCACATCCAGGTGCAGAAGAGCATTTTCTTCAGTCAGTACAGTGGGAGTAAGTTCACCGAGGCTTCCGCTGACGCACATCAAAGGTATGGAATGCATATTTGTTTATGCTGTATGTGCTTGCCTGTCACAGGGATGGAAATAAGTGGTACTTGTGAAATCACTTGCGGTTAAATTTACAACTAGTTTCAGAGTGGTCATGGCAAGTTGGAATCGACTGAGATATACAGATAGTAGATATCATGGTTGTAGCTTCTCGATAAACACATCATACATATTTCAACTAAGATAACGAGTGGTCATGAGTTTGAGTAGTCAAACTCCCATGATATCCTCCAGACTGTAGGACTGGTTAAATGTGAAACTTGCTGGTTAGATGTAAAACTTTGCCAGCCCTCTCCGAAACATACCTGCCCACAAAGTATCTTCAAGTCAAAATTTTATCCTGACTGTTGGGCAGGCCATTTGAGAATCTGGCAGTTCATGTTGAAAATAATCCATCCTCAGCGGTCAAGCAAGCAGTTATTTTGAATGCTGGATCAGGACCTAAAGAACCTTTACTAATGCATGTCAGTTCATTGTAGGCCTGTTACATGTACATGCTGCTTTATATCAGCACACATTTCAAATAATTAAAGTTGTTGAATTACTGCACTGATATTTTAAAAATACACCATTGCATCTCCTAACGGTGTTAGTACCTACACTGAAACATCGCACTCACTGCAGTGTTGACTATCCATAAAACTTGGTTTTCCTATACCAAGGCAGTCTTTTTGAGAGGGTTAACATGTCCTATGATATGTAAGTTGCCTGTCTCCCTCAGGTTTGGTGTAGCTCTGCTGGCTGTCCTGGATCCGACAGAGAAGGAACCCAAGCTGCTACTGAACCCCGGCCCCAAACACATCCTGAAGAAGACAGACTACTGTTTCTACATGAGTGTCACCAAGGAGGAGTACTCCCGCATTAACCCAGAGGCTCTGAAACAAGAGGTGCCCAAGTCAGAGAGAGTCGCAAAGAACCTTGGTAATTATATACACTTCTCAAACCATCTTAGTTAATGAATGTCATGTATAATTCTTGTTTACAGTTCATTGCTACACACAGCAGCTGCCTGTAGAAATAATTTTCTGGGCCAGGCAAAAACCAGCAGTCGATTGTATGTCTATCTAACAGCAATAATTGGTTGCCCTGACGTACAGCCAGGTGAACATTGTAGCCACCTGATCTTTAGTTGGGTCATGTGGATGTAACTGACCCCAGAAAGGGAATAATGTCAGTTTGGATCCTACCTGTCTTGGAGGTGTGCTCAAGTAGTCCAGACAGCCCACTTGTCTCTGGCCCCAAAATCCACTGTGGAAACATGCATCCTTTAGGTAAGCAAAGATGCTGGAGCCATGGGTTTGAAACCAAGATCGACAAAAGGTTCTTGATTTTTGAGAAGAGTACTGATCTTTGTGGCATTAAGCAGGCTAGTAAACACTTAACACCTGCATCCTCACATGAAATTAAATGTTGTGACAAACAAAAGTACTGTTCAATGCTGCATTTAGGTGCTACTCATGTATTTTTAACATTGAGATAGTTTGGCAGACATAACTGAAAGTCTGTTGACATTAAGCTTACTCACCAACTCTGCTGAAGTATGCACATGAACTATGTGAATTTTCTTGCATGTTCACAATTTAATTGTCATTCCACAGAACAAATTGCACTGGCCCTGCAAAAGTACCAGAAAGAGGAGGAGGAGGAGGATGACGGTGAGAGTGTTTTCGACACAATCACCAGCCTCATGGGCCAGGAGATTACAAAACTCATTCAAAAGAAAAATGAGAACAAAAACAACAATGAAAGCAGTGATAGCTTCATACATTCGGAGAAGGGGCCTGATGTCATCAACATGAATGAAACACCACAAGACACTCTTGATGGCGTATCCCACCGGACAGGCACTGGCAAGGTGCTGCAGTTCTACAGCGATATGGGGCAAGAGAGGTGAGTTTGCATGCATTTGGCTGCATGGTGAAAAATATGAATAATCTTAACATGGGTGCAGTGAAAAGAAAATAGACTGTGCTGACCAACAGTGGAAGGGACATGATATTAACTTTCCCACTGAGGAAAGTAAGTGTTTGTTGTGAGTGAGTGAGTGACTTAATGGAGTCTATGTGCATATGTATATTTTGTGTGATGTTAGAGTTCATATATGTATCCTTTGCCATAAATTCCATCAATATTGTGTTCAGCTGGTATCTTGTGGACAAATGGTTTTCCATTCTCAGCTGAGTGTTAATATCAGAGAAATCAGACAAAATTTAGTCAAACACTTATGGAATTTTGTTTACAGTTTGTAACTATGACATACAGTAAAGATTTAGATCAGACCGAGTATATGAGAAATTAGAAATTTTGTGTTCATTTTAGACTCATCCAGGGACACTTGTCCTCAGAGTTTGCAGCTGGTTTTGCATGAAACAGACAGTGCTGAATAGTGTTGGCTACTTTCTTTACATTTTATGTCAGTTCCTGCTTATTGCAAAACTAAAACAGTGGAAAACAGTTCAGAAGCTCTTTAATGCCATGAGTCAGTGAGGACTGCTGTAACTGGAGTTTGTCTTGTGTTCGGGACAAGTTAGTAGTCTCAGATTTGCGGACTTGAAGGAATTTTGAGCGTTGAAGGCTTGTTGGAAATGTTTTTGTGTGCACAGCTATTCAGTCCATCTAAAGATACTAAGTAGCAAAGTCTGTTTCAGGTTTACAATAGGTGTTCCGCCAATTACTATGTATGTTGGCTCTCGGCGAACACTGTGTCACATTGTTGAGGAGTCAAGACCATTCTGCTGCCTCAAGTGGGGAACTGTGAGCTTCTATTATTTTCTCCACAACATAACAACAACTTCTCTATCTTTAACAAAACCACTTCTGTACTTCACTTCTACAAACTCACAATACAAGAACTGTTTACAGATCCTTGAGCAAGCCCTAACTATTTATGAGTTCTGTTTTAATGTTCCTTTGTGAGACCATTACTCACATGGACTGCAACATGGCATGCACATATGCATCACTCACTATGTTCATATGGCATATGTTTTTGCTCTTTGTACTTCAATATCCTTAAATGATGATACACCAGTTTCACACATGTATTTTTTATGAGTGTAGTTATTTTACCTGAGTGTAATGTTCAGCAATAAACAAGAAGTTGTTTTGTCATCACAATATTGCTGGAACACTGCTGATGTGACAGAATGTCGTAAATCATACAAATACTGTATCATACTAATACTACTACTCCTCTGTGATGTTTCAGGCATGTGAGCACTGTAGCTACAAGACGGCCAATGACGACCGCTGGCACAATCAGCTGATCATCCTGGCTGCAGAGCAGGCCAGTAGTGGCATCTATCACTTCATCGTCCCATTACGCTCCAACTTCATCAGCATGAACGGCCTCAGCCCCATAATCCTACTGGTGGAAGAAGAGTAAGTAGATTGCCCTCAATCTGTATGTGAAATACTGGCTCATTCTATTTTACAGTCTGTTTAAATCTGCTGCTGTATTCTTAGCTCACCTGACTAAAAAGCTTGTGTTATGGCAGTTAATATATTCTCTAAAACAACTGGATCATAGTAGCTAACACAATGCCACCTGTGAGGTCACCTAGTTTTGTTCAAATTTGATTTTCGAAATGACCACCTTGGATCCATATTGGAATTCCTTTTTGTAGCCATTACTCAGCCATGTAATCATAACAACTTGAACAGAATTAGGTATATCAGTCCTCTATGAGGCCATTGATGCACGAAAATAAATAGCACTGAATCTAGGTCATCATGGTGGTAAATGTGCAGGACTTTCATCACCATAAGCTTTCCACCCACATGAAGCTGAAACACAGTAACTGAAATACTGTTTAAGGCAACATTGGACTTTGCTCACTCAAAATAAATTCATAGTGTCTTTAATGTAGTGTATGTGATGATGTTTGTTTCAGACCCAGCAAAATATTTCTTGAGACAATATCAAAATTCCCTCTTGTATATTGGATGAAAGGACGGATTACAAGGTGTGTATAGTTGTACCATTTACTCTGATGTAATCAGACCAGTTAAAACATATATTTTTTGTAACAGGTCTATTTACAAATTTCAAACTAATGCACAATTTGTACTCGACCTGCATTGCAACATTCTGGAACATGTGATTTTGTCATTTTCACTCGAATAAGTTACTGTGTCAAGTGTTTGAAAAATAGTCATAATACATGCACAAGGTTCGTCGTAACTGATTTCCCACTTTTTCACTTGCTTTTTTCAAATTTTTCAGTGTTGATGACTTGCTGCAGGCTGGTATCAACAAAGCCAGCCACCTGGTGGTGGTGAACAGAACTCCCAACCAGAAGGAAGGGGAGGAAACTCTGTGTGATGCACAGACTATTGTGGCTGTGCAGACCATATTCAGGTAAGGACACCTTGGACACGTAATGAAACTTCTGTCATGAAATTTGGAAATGGTAGTTACTGTTTTATCAATGTAATCTTCAAATTATTTGGAAACTCTGGAGATTTTGTCTCGTAATTATATTGTTATTGTGATTTTATCTCATAATTATATTGTTATTTTTCCCTTTTTAGGCTATTTCCAAATGCTAACATTATTACTGAGCTGAATCAAGCCAATAATATGAGGTTCATGCAGTTCCGTGCCCATGACATATACTCCCAAAGGGTCTCTCGTCTTGAACAGGTAGGTGATGTGAGACATATTTCACAGAATATAGGGAAGATGTTAATTATATTGCTTATGTTTGAGTTTCAAAATTCAAAGGCGTTTCAGGAGACAATCAACTCAAAGCTTTGTTTAGAACTTTGACTGGTCATTACTGGTTGATGTTTGTTGAGATTTTTGGAACTGCGTCCATTGCATTTAAGTACAATGCTCCAACTTCTTTGTGATCAGCTGACAATGGACCAGATGGGTCAGTGATACAGCTGTTTGTGATGTTTGATCAACATATATTTGAGAATGCTGGAATATGACCACAGCTTGAATGTTGTTATTCCAGAAACTGAAGCAGACGATGGGGTCAAACATGAGTCACATCTTCCGACTGCCCTTTGCTGCAGGGCAGGTGTTCAGTGCCAGCATGTTGGACACTCTCTTGTACCAGGTAAGTCTAGTGAGTGAGTGAGTGAGTGAGTTTAGTTTTACGCCGCACTCAGCAATATTCCAGCTATATGGCGGCGGTCTGTAAATAATCGAGTCTGGACCAGACAATCCAGTGATCAACAACATGAGCATCGATCTGAGCAATTGGGAACCGATGACATGCGTCAACCAAGGCAGCGAGCCTGACCACCCGATCCCGTTAGTCGCCTCTTACGACAAGCTGAGTCGCCTTTTATGGCAAGCATGGGTTGCTGAAGGCCTATTCTACCCCGGGACCTTCACGGGTCACCAGGTAAGTCTAGCTGGTACCAGGCACTCCTGGGTTAGATTTAGTCCCACTTGTAGTTACTATCATTAACATGAAGGTCATTTGACAGATTCCCTGTCCTAGTGGCAAGGATCTCGGCTGTTACTGTTTTCAGTGTTCACTCAAGGATTTGTAAAGAGTGAGCCCATGGCCCACCAGCCCTCAGTTATGTGGGTCATTTAGAAAATATTGTGGATCATGGCAAATGTCAAACATTTTAGCCGTACACTACTAGTTACTTTTATGAGTTCACTCCTTTTTATAAACTTGCCATCCAGGTGAAGTCAACAAGAGGAATCCAAGACATACTTAAGCTTGAGTTTTGCTTGAGTTGCCAAGCGAAAACAAACTGATCAGTTACCTGTACAGTGCGACATGTTAAATATCACTGCACAAATGGTGCAGTCGTCCTGCCTAGAATGAACATTTCTGGTTTCTCTGGTTAAGACTTATTTGCAGGCCACTTTGTTATGGCTAACTGTTAAGACAACGTTCTATTGTCTCACTTTCTCAGGTAAGACATTTCCTACTGACTTGGGATCAGTGTGGTAGTCTGGTGATTAAACTCACTCACTCAACTCACTCATACTGACTTGGAGACAAAGATAGCATCTAGGCAGGTCTAAACAAATCCCTTTTAGAGGATTTTGGAATAATTTTATGTTAGCTTCAGTTAACCCCACTTTGTATTATATCAAACTTGACCTCTCTTCCTCTTCAACTGTCAGTTATCTCCCTTTGGGCTTGACATGTCTTGAATATAATTATGACAAAATAAAACAAAGTGTAATTTGTTTGAGAAGTGAAATACTTGATGATGTTATACAGGAAGCTATGTATCTGTTATAGAAATCTTCCATATCTCCCCACACTTTCAGACATTTGTGAAAGGCTACCTGATTACATTTGTGAGACTGTTGCTGGGCATTGATGCAGAGGAGAATTCAGGACATCTTTCTAGTGTGAGTTTCAGATGCAGCTATTTTCTAGTAGTGTCTTGTTTCTCCCATACACCATATGCTATGGCATGATTTCTGAATTGTAAATGTCGTGCAAGTATTTTTATACCACAGTATTTCTGATGTGAAACCACTCTCTCAATGAATGACAGTAGTTTGTTGATTTTGGTCCCCAGGATTGGATGCTAGTACTTAATGTTTGTTCACTATCAAATGATACACCTTGACAATTAGACCAGACCAATTTTGTTTCTTGTTTTATGCACTCACTGGAAGTATTATTCAGGAATAGGAACGAAAATGAAAATAACATTCTAATGTTTTTATTGGCCAGAGATGTAGACTTAAATGAAAATGTGTTTTAGATTGTTTTTAACACCACATACACTTCATAAATTGCCAAAAGTAAATTACTTCAGAACTTTAAAGTAATGCTACTTTGAGTGGTGATTTTAAATAATGAATAATTCCCCGCCAGGTTTTCTGAGGATAAACAATTGAAAAACAAGTATTCCTCTTGCCTCGTGTTATTATGCAAAGCATTGTAGGTACAAGTTATATAACAGTTATAGTAGAAGTATTTCCTTGAGAGCTTTTTCTAATGTTTTGTATGATAACTGATAATTTCAGATCCGGGTTCGTCACACCACTGTGGCAAGGTTTCCCACATATGGAGAATTATACCAAGGCTTGTGTACAGCCACAGGGGAAATCCCCATTGCTATTTATAGAACAGAGAGACAGAAAACAAGGGATGACATGTCAGATGTAAGTTTATAAACCTCCAGTGATATCACCTATTGTCTCGCCAGGTTCTCCATTTACAGAGTAAAGGCACTTTCTGTATGTTTTTGTGTTAGATATGCATTTAGAAGTTGGTAGGGTAATACAAGACACTTGTCATGGATCTGCAGCTTCTTTATTATTTACACATGTTTCTGGGATAATATTTGACCCTTTGTCTCATGAATGAAGGGCAAGTATTAGCCCAGAAATATCATGTGTAAATAATAAGGAAGTATCACATCAATAACAAGTGTCTTGTATTATTTTTTTCATAGTTGCCAGGGGATTTTCTGAAGAAAAGCCCTTGACTTAGAATTATTTCACTCATCTGTTGATACCTGGTCACAAATAAATTTCTAGCTTGGCGGTTTTATCCACTAGACTATGAATCATTGCTATGAAGGATGTGCTTGTTTGTCAGTATAAACTATATGTTCCTAACAAGATGGGTAGTGGCCTCAGCACATGTACAGGACACAGGTCCTGCATGCAGAGCACATGTATTGTGTATGCAAGGCAAGGTATTGGTTGCCAGTCACACCACAGGTGATTTCAACAGTAAATACTGAATATTAAAATTACATCTAAAGCATATCTTCAGTCTTTTCATAAGTGGGATAAAAAACTCCTTCTTCATTTTAATCCTTGACTACACAGATTTAATCTAGACATATGGCTTAATATTGAATAAAGTATTGCAGTTAATATTTTACAGTATTTTGCTGGATATATGTACTGTTGTATTATATTGTTACCTTCACATTCTGTGAAGAAGGAGTCACATAGGAGTCACATGTTTAGTACCTCAGCATTGAACAGGATGAAAGCATATCACAAGTAGGCTGTGACCTTTAGTTACTCTCCTTCTCATAGATGCTGTGTTTTTATCCTTAAAATCTCACTGTCTTCCAGACAAGCTCAAACAGTTGTACCAGAAAGTTGAGTCATTCTAGTCACAAGAATCCCTTTGTTGGATTCCAACATTCCGACCACCTGAACCTTGCCGATGTAATCAGAAATCGGTTGAAGAGTCTCGATCTCTGTCAGGATGACTACTGTGAGAGAAGCATCAGATCCACTCCCATGATCTCCTACACCATCGCTAACCCATCCCCAAAACGCCGCCTCAAAGTTGGGGATATAGTGTGAGTATGACGTCTTTCACCATCACTAATCAGCCCCCAAAACACTACCTTAAAGTTGGGGATATAGTTTGAGTATAACCTCTTTCACTATCACTAACCCATCCGCAAAACGCGGTCTTAAAGTACGGGAAAGAGTGCGAGTATGACCTCTTTCACCATCACTAGAAACTCATCCACATACACGTGTATGTTTATTTTGTTTCTGGTTTAATGTTTGCACTATAATAGGCTATGTGACAGTGGTGTGTAAATGACCGAGCATTGATCAGCAAAATCAGCAAAATGCCAATATTTTGAATGGGACATCAATTTCTCCTTACCTCTTGTACACTTCTTTAGTATGAAAACAATAGACATCTTGCTTTTTCTGGCTTTCCCAGATATGTGATTCAGCCCAGTTCTATGGTAGCAATTCCCAACATACAAAAGTGGCGACCACGTGCTCACAGCTACAGCGGACCCATGCGGCCTTCAGACAAGATGGGTGATGGAAGACGCGGCTCCCTCTGTACTCCTGCAGCAGAACCTCAATCTGCCAACGCCGTCCGAGACAAACCAGTCATTACACCTATACTCAAATCCTCTCTGGTCACACCAGTAACCGACCCTACTAAGTTGTACAGACCTACAGTAAGGCCGTCATCACCACGGCTACCAACACGATTTGAGCCGCTGAATCATGGTGATGACATTCCCTCACCTAAACCAAAGAACCCAAATACAAATCCCATTATAACTGTAACAACAACAGGAAATCGGAAATATGAAGTGCAGAAAGTTGCAGATGAAGATGTGTAATTGAACAAAACAAGGAGGATAACTCCTGTTGGAGGGTGCTTCTTCTGTTATATTTAGAAAACAAATTGAATGTCCATGTGACCATTCAGTTCAACAAATTATTACTTGCAGCTTGACATTTCCACTAAAAATGTTTGTGGGACAAAAATTTCTTTTTCTATTTATGTGCAGAATCAATATTTACAAGGATCAAAAGATCTCTGAGTGGCTGCTATATTCTTGTCATGTGAAACCACAGGTAATACTCATCATTATATTCAAGTCATTTTTTGCCACACACATGGTGGTTTGAACAATCCCTTTTGGAGCCAGTCATTTTTGACTGGAACATTGTGTTGTTTGTATGCTGCTTCAGATGATTACAATATACATTTACATGTCATACCATTCCACAGATAGTCAGATGTAATGTGAGCCTGTTTGGCAGTTACCTTCTCTGTGTATTGTGGTCCATGTGGAAAGTGGTTTCTGATCCTAGTCTAGCATTTGCTGGGAGCAAGGCCAGCCAACAACCTGATAGTCGTTCTCTTGTGAAGACTGGTGAAGTTTTGGTTCTGGTGAAAGGATTGTATTTTTTTCTGCACATCCTCAGAGGCATCAGCATGGTCAGGTTCATCCTTACTGATAAAGCAATGCGCTAGAATGAAAACTTCATTTTGTTGCCTCAAGATTTGTTGTTGGAGAGTTATCCTGTTAATGCTTCAGAGGGGAAAATGCCAATGTATTCACTCCATGAGCCTTTTCTTGCATACCAACAATGTGATTTAGCAAACTACAACCTTGTGAACAGGTACCACACTGTTTTGTTTGTGGTATATAACTCCTTGTCCAATGTCATTATTTCATAGCCAATCCTTCATTATCATGCTGTGGATGTAATATGTTTGAAACGCTCTTTGAATCTCAGATATTATTAACAAAATTCAGTCCAATAAATTCCTGATTGTGTCAGTATTGGGTGCTGATTGCTTTCTGCCTATTGTTACCACTGAAGAGGGATCAAGACTGGTGATTCTGATTGAACTGTGATGTTTCTGTGTGAAGACTCAGTCACACATTTCAAAGATCCACCACCTGCAGACCAACTGGATGTGGATCTATCTGTTGTTCATTATCTAGCTGGAATTTTGTGTTTTATCCATCATATTGATTTTGTACAAAATTTCATTCAACATTGTGAATTGAACGGATTAAGAGATTGCATCAAACCACTATTACGTACAGCAATCATCATCAGATTTATGTTTTGGTAAAGTTATGTTTCATGAATATATGCTCTGTTTACTACATAACATACTATCCAAAACTTTGTCATTCCTGAGATTTGCATGAAAGATATGCCCGGATCTGCTTCAGGTTTCATGTGTATCCATTCCATGGAGGTGGTGATGTTAGAGAGTGAAGCTATTTTAAGGAATGGGCCTAGGCAATCTGAATAAAGAAATTTTCTGGACTACCCAGGGTGAAAGTAACAATGGCAGGAAGAGAGGTTGCATTGTAGTCTAATGTGTTGTGACTGGTACAATGCAATGTATTTATTTCAGTTGTCATGTGCCAGTATAGTGATGACAGACCAAAGAAATAACTGTCGTGATGATTACAGCATTCAAATCCTTAGCTTTTATACATAGCATTTTGAAATTTCACCTGTCAGTGACAAAGATTATATCAATTATCTGCAGGTCCATTACCAAAGTCACATTAAGCATCTATGTACAGGATTGTGATGCATAGTCTAACCTACCGTACATCCATTTACAGAATAGTCCTATGTGTTTGAGATGTTCAGTTTGTACATAATACCATATGCCAGTCAGTACCAATGACCATAAAATGGCCTTGTTCATCTGATATATACTTCTGACCCCATCAAGAACCTGAGAATGTATTGGAGTTATTCCAGAGAATCAAAGTGTAAACCTTGTCATTTGAGGTGTACCGCCCAAAGTCTTGCCGTTGCAACATGCATTACCTGTACTTAAATGCTTGCGTCTGGTGATATTGCTTCTTCCATTGTTTGGTATATATTGTGTTCATCCGTTGTATAAATCATACAAGCATCAGTGTATGTTCCAAGAGCACATATCAGAGAGGTGAAGATAACAATAAATTCCTAAATCATTTTGAACGAGTCTTGTTGTTAATAGCGATATTAGTGCTAGACAGTGTCAGGAGTTTTGTCATTCATATTTTCCATCCATTAAGATCCTGAGTTCCCAGTGCAATAGACTATTCTTCTACATCACAATGTCCTCTATACAATGAACCAACCAAGACGAAGTAGAAGTATTACCAAATAAATACCAGCAACAGTTAGTGTTTACTGAGTGAGTGAGTGAGTGAGTTTAGTTTTACGTCGCACTTAGCAATATTCCAGCTATATGGCGACGGTCTGTAAATAATCGAGTCTGGACCAGACAATCCAGTGATCAACAACATGAGCATCGATCTGCGCAATTGGGAACCGATGACATGCGTCAACCAAGTCAGCTAGTCTGACCACCCGATCCCGTTAGTCGCCTCTTACGACAAGCATAGTCACCTGTTATGGCAAGCATGGGTTGCTGAAGGCCTATTCTACCCCGGGACCTTCACGGGTCTAGTGTTTACTGAAGAAATTGGTTTCACTGTGCACATTCGACTGTAGTACGCGTTATTAGTATCGATAATGTGTGCCTTGTGACACTACATTCACTTTGGTTTGCCTAAAAGTTTGAATGTCATGAAACTAATGGACACAAAGCGGTGTTGAGTTTGAATCAAACTTGCAGTGTATGTCTACCCGAGGCTTGTCTCCATTCAAATAACTTTGGTCTAGCGTCAGACAAGGGGCAGATTTAAACTTAAAAGGACTCGTCTGCTCTTTCACAGTCTCGGTCTGGTTTTTTACCCACAAGGTTTGATGTTTGAATCGTGTCGTGAGATGATGCGTGTTCCCCTGCCAGGCGCTGGGCAAACGGGATAAAATGTCAGGTCAGCCCGGGGTGGGTATCTTGTGCATGCTTATTCGTGGGAAGAGAGCGCCATAGATTCTAACTGAACTACCTTAACTAAAGAAGTCAAGATTAATACAGTCACCACACATACGTAACTATCAATGCCATACTCCTACACCACTACAGCTCAACTATGTCTTCTAGATTTGTCCCGTTTGGACTCCAACAACAATAGGTACCCATCCACCTTCTCGGGTCATGTCTTCATCTTTTGACTTCATGGAACCTACTGGTGTGACTGGGCCCGGCTTGATTGTTTACAGACTGCCATCATTAAATTCAAATGTATCGGAGTGCGGCGTTGGAAACAAATTTAAAGCTGCGTGAGTAACCGAGAGCGTCGCTGGGTGCCATTGATATAAATGTGGTTTTAACACCCAGTTAGGTGGCTAGCTGCAGTAAAATAGCACCGTGGCATACGTAGGTATGAAAGCTTTAACCCTCCATTAGACAACAAATCTTGTTCTTTAAGCTTTACTTTTCACGAGAAGTCTTCCTTGGTAACAGCAACCGACAATATATTACCACATTTACCATATATTTTTTTTATTTATAATACCCGTCAAAATGCAGGCAAGCAGTACATCATCTTAACAGTATATGTACAATGTGACATGTCAATCAACTCAAGGGATGTCGGTATGATATATTCAGTGCCCCCAACCATCAACATGTCATGTTAAAAATGTGGTTATATTCACATAGCATCCTTGGAATAAATCAGGCAACACTTTATGTTACTTCATATAACCAACTGTTAAAATACATCATGCAGCACCGTTTGACGTCTGTGGCAGGGCATGATCACGTCATTAGATCACGATTTAACACCCCGAGGCAATATCGGGTATTGATTGTCTGTATTCTACGCTTTTATTAGTACCTCAGCTGTCAGTTCGTGTAAAGATTCTGATGCATACAGGTAAACAGAAATGGTTAAAGAAATGTACATTTCATAAGCTGCTGTGCAACATATCCCAAACATCCTCCGGTTGGTGCAGTGATTCTGTGGATTGCACATAACCGCACACGATGCTGAACAAATAAAGGCAGTTTGCATGAAGGTGCAGCAATATGTGAACTCCTGGACGACACATGTCTTAGTGGGTATGGGCAGAAAACAGAATAGTACACACGAACCTTTGCTTCTCTACTAATCAGTTAATGACATGTCACAATTTATATCTGGAAATTTGGAAATTATATGTCGGTTATAGAATGAGTTGAATGGTGTCCTTGTACATTTTTAACTTGTATATTCTACTTTTTTGATTATATATATTGTTCATGTACACATTTATAAACATGTGACATCAAGTTCCCTTATATAATCTCGCAACGGGACAGGACACTCATGAACCAAATAAGAAACATAATGTCTAATTTCTATTGTAATTGAATTAATAGCATAAAAGTTCACACGTGGATTAAAATTGAGAGTCATGTCAGGATGAAATTGTGAATGAGAACGCCCTGCACGGATTACAATATAATGTATAGCTCTTCCGTTTATTCTGAAGTCCACGAACAGTGATCCCCACCAAGAAGCAAGAAGATGGTTCGTTTTTACGCAAGGCGCCCTTGAAGGTTTGAACTTATCATCGTCGCCATTTGTACTGACATAATAACATATATGTTGTCATCATATTATGTATTCAGAAAGGTATGTCTAAAAAGTAGAGGAGCAGTTCCACAATCATTTCCATAATCAAGGTCTCTTCTGTCTGTATGATAAACCTGTATTACTGTAAAACAGTGAGGGCACCAGATGTCTATAGTTATTCCTCATTTCAACAGTGTGACGGATGAAATACATACCGTTTGCGTAAATACAGGTATTCAATTAGGTTTTAAATACCTATCGAATTTATTTTCATTCGACTGACAAAACACCCTTTCTTAAATGTTTAAGAATTATATTTTGCCATTTACTGAATATGACAGATATGTCTGTCCTGTTATATTCCATACATATATACAAGCATACATCCAGACCCGTGAAGGTCCCGGGGTAGAATAGGCATTCTGCAACCCTTGCTTGCCATAAAAGGTGACTGCTTGACGTAAGAAGCGATTAACGGGATCGGGAGGTCAGGCTCACTGACTTGGTTGACACATGCCATCGGTTCCCAATTGCGCAGATCGATGCTTATGTTGTTGATCACTGGATTGTCTGGTCCAGACACGATTATTTACAGACCGCCGCCATATAGCCTGGAATATTGCTAAGCGCAGCGTAAAAGTAAACTCATTCACGCATACATCCACACGCACACACACACACACACATACATACACATATACATCCATACATACACACACTTGAAAGGTGTTTTAGTAAGTAAGTCCTATCCTTCTTTTGTCCCTGGTTCTATTCTGTCTCGCCTATCCATCACACACACACACGTTGTTAAAACATGCTAACAGTGACTTAATCACTCATTTATTGATTGCATATATATATATATAGTGATAATAACTGTCACATGAAACGAAGATTTTAGAAATGCCGTTCTTATTCAACAGCACAACGGTGATAACATTTTCGTAACATCCAGAAAGGAAACCTATCCATAAATGAACAATGTCTTCGCCAAAGTAACTGACCATTTTCCCAAACAAATTATCCCAAGAACACAGGAGCATTATGTTTGGTTCCTGTATCAACCGGAATACGTGTCAGTGTTGAAGTTCTCTTCAATTTGGGTCTGAACGTATTTTCAATGGGCAGCTCAAGGTTCAGGAGGGTATTACATCTGGACAAAGGTTTTGGTTTCATGGGAGTAGCCTTACGTTCAGTTCCAGGACTCGTCTTTGCATAAGGTGTTCCATTTTCTTCTAAAAATCTGGATATAGAAGTAACGTCTTCTGATTGGACCTTCTTTGCATTGCAATTTGATCTTAAGGCCATAAGTACCCGAGATAATGGGCGTATACTCTTGAACCCGTGATGCTTCTCTGAACGCTTTACATCAGGTTGGTATTGACTTTCGTCAATTATGTCACTGGAAACATCAATAATGCTTATGTTCTTGGAATTAATTGAAGAACCGATATCATATAAACTGTCTGATGAAGGTGTTGATGTACGGAATTTCTCTGCAAAACGTCTGAATCCTGTCTTTGGAGGACTTGGTGACATAATTGTCTCTTCCTTTTCTACTTTATGGCACGGGTGTATTTCAGCAACGGACATCACTTGTCGTGGCCGGTCCGTCAAGTGTTTAAATAGGCCATATGATGTGGATTGTCTCTGTAACTGGGCGATTGATGAGGTACTTTTCGTTTGTGTTCTGTTTATATCAAAACTTGTATTTCTCCTTTTCAGAATAGCCTTCTGTAAACATTTCATCTTCCGCAGTCGCTCAGGTATGCCCTGGACCTCTGTTATAGTAGCACTGTCTCGCCTGAGAGGCATATTGTCCGGTGAAGTGTCCTCAAACCGTGATTCAGTGTCAGCCTTGGTTCTCATAATCACACCAGTTGCATGACCGAACTCTCCTATATTCTCATCAAATTCTTCTGATGTCTGAATTTGTTTATCAACCATCTCGACAACGGCCTTTATATTAGAATGACATACTGGATCAGTTGCAGTACTTTCAGTGCTGATACTACTTACCGATTCTTTCCTCTTCGTTTCACTATTGTCAAGTGGAGGTAGAGGATTCATGCTGAACACTTTGGGCCTAATGCGACCATAATATGGACTCTTTTCACTGTAGCGCGTTGGTGGACATTCGTTTTGCACTGAAACAACTGGATTTTGAGAATGCTCTCCGGGTTGTACGTTCTGTTCCTCAACCTCATTTTCAGAAACACCCTGAGTTCGTGACATGGTACAATTGTCTTCTTTTCCTTTATTAAAATCATTTTCGGGAATCGACTGCTTTTCAATTAAGGCCATAAAGTCATCAGAACAACCCCCAACGGATATGTTTATTCTAGTAATACCAGGTGTATTCTTATCCAAATGTGGTTCATTGCCTTTCATATCTTCTCTCTTCCTGGATGAGTGTTCCGTTGTGGGAACACCTGTGTTTGTCGTGCGCAGTGGTGGGCTGTACATATTTTTCCTAATCTCGTCCATAACCTGGAAATCATTGTCGCGTGCAATTTGGATTTCACCTTCAGTACTTAGCTTCTCAATTGTAACATCTCTCATTGCAACACCCTCACCATCTTTTACATTAATTTCTTCAGTGCCAAGCTCTTTTTGCTTCTCGTCCTGTGTCTTAGCAACTTCAATGCTTTCATTTGCTGTTTTGTCATAACCATTTTCATTGTCTTTTGCGCCTTCGTCTGTCGCCTTCTGCTGCCCAGAAACATCCACAAGCTCCTTCATGCGTGCAACAACAGACAATTGTTTAGCTATCATGCCGCCATAAGTGAACAGACTTCTCCTCTTCTTGTGATCTGGTAGGGGCTGGCAGATGGCAGGGATTGGCGGTTCAGTGTTATCCGTAAGTGCTTGTTCTTCACAATGTTCTTCACTTGCGGTCTCCGGGTCCTCCATACCAAGAATGAATTTCCTAAAATCTTGAAATACATTAGGCTTACCTTTTACCAGCTGGACCAAACGGATACAAAGGGAAAATAAAATATTTTTCAAGTAGAGTGTCATTACGATTCAGATTTACCGTTCCCAATGTTTTCTTCAGAACTCCTTGTATAAACAACATTGAGTAACTAATCTCTTTCATAGTAATTAAGTTTATATTGCATCAACACGTAAACTTAGCGTCTCCGAGGCTATTATTGAAACGTGTTTCAAAAGGATGTTACCTTCAAATGTGATTCGGCCGTCTCCATCACTGTCAACCATTTTAAGCATGTGCATGAGTTCGTCGTCACTGATGATCTCTCCTATGGCCAGCATCAGCTTGTATATGTCAGCAGCGGTTACGACGCCATCGCCGTCAACATCTACGATACGGTAGGCATCTTCTATCGCGTTTTCTATTTCCTCGTCCTTTGTGAGAATTCTGTTGAGGAGCACCTTTTCGAAATCATCTGCCTTAATCTCTCCTCCAGCTGAAGAAAGACCATGCAGCGTATATAGATTTTGACGAAAAGTTGATCATAATAACATTATTACACAAAATAGTTTACTACTATACATTAACATTTACGTGAGTAGTGTGCTTGTGGTTTTGCATCTCTCGTTAAAGCCACAGTTTTGGAGACATCTACAATCAGAGATTCTCAACTGCAAACTTAACACGTGGTTATTCATGCCGTAAGATGCATAAATGCTGGTAAACTAAATGCGGATACGTCCATTCCTAAAAACATGCACGCGTAAACAGGCATGGATTAAGCTGAGACATCTACGCCTCAAGACTCTAACGGATATGCATCAAGCGGAAACATCTACGCCTGAAGACTCCCACGGATATGCATCAAGCAGAGACATCTACGCCTCAAGACTCCACAGGGTATGCATCAAGAGGAGAAATCTACGCCTGAAGACTCCAACAGGTACGCATCAAGTGGAGAAATCTACGCCTGATTGTGGCAATGTAGAAGCTTCATTCTTGATGACATATCTTAGGGAGACTTGCTGCACCAGTAGGACAATGACACCTCCAAACTATATTTCGCTACGTATTACACCTTACTATCAGTGAAAGCATTCCTGATGAGGTCAATGACCTCTTCGTCACAGGTGTTGATGTTGAGCAGTTTGAGGAGAGGTTTGATGTTATCGACCGTGATGTGGACTTGGTTGTTCCTAACTGCAAGGCACAGCCCATCCTTCACTCCTGAAATACACACTTATACGCTTGAAAACTCTCAGTAATTACTTTCATGCCAATTGATATTGATTGTTTTCAGATCAAGGACTAGTTACATGTATCTACCCCACTGTTTTGTGTATCTGTCCTGCAGTGTTTATTTGTTCGCTGAAGTTTTATTGACAAAGGTACGATAGGGAAACCCTCCAGCGAAGCAGAAATATCTACGTACTCTCTACAATATGCTGTCTGTATAATTCCTCAGGGTCAAGTTCAGGCTCCTGAAATACATAAAACGTGGCTTATTAAATGGGAGTAATGCACTTAGGATGTATATCCTGATTGTGTGTGTGTGTGTGTGCGCGCGCGCGCGATCCGCCACGTGTTTACCAACAATCAAAAGACATACTCATATACGAAAGAGTGCCTAAAGGTAGGCAACTCTAAAGCGCTACCTTAAAAGGTAGGTGGTGGCGGATTTACAAGAAATGTAACCCATAATAACTATCACTGAAAACTCTAAACATTGTGACCCAATGATAACTATCACAATATTAATCCATGATAATACAAATTACAGAAAATAAACACTTGTAGCAGCAGGAATTATTGAATTGATTTGGGAACTTTTGTTGTCACACCAATTTAACAACGATAAAAAAAACTCTCCATGGTGATCTTAATCTGTTATCTATTTTATCTCACATCTAAACATGATCTACACAATTTGTGGGAACACTTCCACGTGAAGAACCAGCAGTATAAAGTTATAGCATAATCGGGACCCGCTTCCTTGTATCCTACTACTGTCAATGTCAGCTGGTCATTATTGTTGTTATTCGTATTGACAGGAGAACACACAATCACATCTCATCACAGTCTACAGTGTCAATTAATGCCATATCGGTATGGCTATTTTCGGACTGTAACATTTAAGTTAGCCACGGTATATGTTAGATCAGGATTTCAAGTAACTTCTTGAAGCAGGCGAAAGGTTACACTGACATGAATATCGAAAATAAAACAAACAAACTATCAATCAGTTTATGAAAGCGTATGCAAAATGAAATACATTTGGGTGAAATAATATCTCCTTTAATGTTTGTATACCTATGTGGGTCGTTTTCTCTGGGCAGAGAGGTCGTTTTCTCCTGGCCTTTTTCTGCTTTCAGCGGGGTCCTTTTTCGCCGTATACCGTGTATGTGTGGACTACCAACCTTTTGTCGCCCCCGTATATATTGTTACACACATGCACGCACGCACGCACGCACTCACACACACGGACTTACACTCGGAGTTGTGTCACCATTCGCCTGTCAACACCGAACATACATGGAAGACCGCTCGCTGAGTAACATTTAGTGTAAGTATTTCTCACTGAAAACCAACACTTTGGTGATATTATCTTTTGTGACCTATCACTTTAGATTTGCATTGAACTAGAAACCTATATCGTGAATCATTGTAACTTGCTCACGGTGTGCTCAATATATCATAGAATATTTTAGAATTGTTTGTGTTGTGTTTTGCTGGTTCTTAGGGGACTTGACTATATCAGCAGACACAAATACAAACGGCACGATTTTGAAATGACTTAGATGAAAACTAAGAAGATAATAGTTGAAAAGCATATTTACATTTAGGACCGATGTTTCAGTACAGCTTCATGGAGTTAATGTACATATCTGTTTGTATCAACAAACAAGTTGTTCATTCGTATCGCTTATATCTAATGCCTAGTACTACTTACCGTACAGGAGTTACAGCATTCTTTCAGCATTAGGGGTATCCATCATCTGTGTAGTCACGGCAAACTTACCTCAGATAAGGTTCTTGCTTGTAAAATTGCGATTTGATCATAAACTAGTTCTCTGAATGTGAGCATATTTTCAGCTATGTTAAAACTTAGATCATATAAATTCGAAGTATATATCCTGTTTCACAAAAGAGTCGCAGTACACTTGCAGCAATTGAAAAGAGTGTAAAGTTATTAGGTGGTATTTTCTTATTTATATTTTTCTCGGATATGAACTGTTGAACTGGTTTCCTAACAAGATTTTAAACGAGTTCTTACGATTGTGCAGCTCTTTCATTAGGACAGGTGTACAACAAAATTTTGCATTATAACAATGTTTACGTATTACCTGTCGTATCGTTACGACGTCGTGATCCATGCTGGTATGGAGTCTGCAGTCGTGGGGACCCACTTTCTGGTCGATGTAGAGTTACTGTAAAGAGCAAGTTGTACAATTATGTTTTCTGTGAACCGACACAGTGGAAAATGTCGAAAAGCCTAAATGTACTTATTAATATGACCAGCTGCACTATACAGACACTATACAGAATGGTTTGGTTTGACTGTTATTTAACGCCCTGCACAGCAATATTCAGTAAATGTAAATAATCGACCAGACGATCAAGAGACAACAACATGAGCATCGACCTACGTAGTTAGGATACAATCAACCAAGTCAGCGAACCTGTCCACCCGACAAGCATGGGGTACTGACGACCAATTTTGACCCGGATCGTCGCAGATCAGATAAGAATTGACCAGTCTTGACCTGACATCAATAATTTTACATACAAATAACACCCCATCCTCTGAGCAACCAGCGAGGCGGCGACACACTTTCGTCATATTCTGGACTTAATTCTGTAATGTATCTTAGGTCACATATTCACAACGTGTCGGGGGTATGCTTCCTGTCACTGACTGATCAAAATTCATTTCAGATTCATTCTCCTTTATACAGTAACACGCCACAATTTAATTCTGGACTCACAAAAGTCCAGAAACTCTCTGCACTGTGGTCACTCTCTCATAAAAATAGACAAAAATAGACATGCAGTTGTTATGATTATGTGCTAAGGATGAAAAAATCGAAATTTTAAACTCAGTGAAATTTACACTCGAACAGTGGTCCATGGGCCAGCCCATGGGCGAGAGTGTTTAACTACGTCCAGAATGAACTTTTTTGAGATTGTAAATGAATGGTAGTATGCAAGCATGTTTATACGTATCATGACACAAATTTCAACTTATATTGACTTGTGGGGGATTTTTAAAATCTCGCCCGTGGGCGGAAAAAGATTCTGGACGAGAATATTTACTTTTACTCAAAATACATGTTTTTACGTGTTTTGGAGGTTGGAAATGGACGAATGTATGTTAATAAGTATCATGACACAAAATCCAATTCATTTCGACTGAATTAAGTTAGAGCGATTTTAAAAAATCCCACCCATTGTCGAAAAACATTTGGACCCATGGGCGCGAATGTTTCCTTTTTTCTCTAAAAATATCTTTTCCCAAGTTTTGGAGGTTGCAGATGAATGAAAGTACTTTTAGGAGTATCGTGACATAAAATTCAACTCATTTCGACGTAATTCCACTAAGTTAGAGCGATTTGGACACATCTTGCCAATGGGTTAAAACATTTTGGCCCATGGACGAGAATATTTCCTTTTACTCCAAATACATGTTTTTTCCATGTTTTGGAAGTTGCAAATGAATAAAATATGTTGTTCTGAGAGAGTGGCCACAGAGAGTTTCTTGACTTTTGTGAGTCCAGAATTAAATTGTGACGTGCTCCGTTCAATCAGTAAACTACGCACATTACACATATTTTACTCGAGACTATTCATTAAAAACAATACTGACGATACAAAATTGACAGAGACACTTCCATGGTTTGAATGGTTCGTTGTACCATTGTATTAGTCAATGTATTATAAGCATGATTCTGTTAATAAATCATTGCCAAAAATAGCTATAGATACGCTACCAGGTATGAATGAATATGTACTGTTTTCTGCCACATCAATATGAATATAAACAGACTTGTATTTGACGCCACTGTGGATAATGGTGCGTAAGAATTTAGAAATGACCTCCACAGTTCTAACATACACCTCAAAAGGCCACGAATGCAGTATTCCGTTTACATGATGGCGCTTAGTAACTGTGCATCGACTGAAATCATGAATATTCATCTGTACAGTTGAATTCAATGGCATGTGTCAAGCAAGTCAGCGACCCTCACCACCTGATCCCTTTAGTCGCCATGGACTGCTGGAGATCACTTCTAACCCGATGCTGAATGCTGCCACTCTGATCAAACAACGTTTTATCAACAGTTGTCTTACGCTTGTGTGATTTCAGTGATAATCTCGTACTTCTAAAGGGACGTCATTTGCTATTTGGATTAATGAACAGAAAATGGATTTCTCACAACCAACTTGTCAGCAGCTCTGCCGTTTGACCATGTGTCTTCAAACTCAGTTCTCAAGGATGCCTCTGTGCCTTGCCTTGTGCATCACTGCCAACAGGTCATGCGACTGTGTTCACAACACAACTTTCATCTGATATTTCGTAGATACTCAACGTGGTAGACACTCACAAATAGCAACAGTAATCCCCTGAGTGATATGCACTTTCACATGCTTCATTGACAAAGATAAACCGCCTTAAGAGGTAATACGCGAAGGTGTTAAGAGCATTTCCCAACTTACGAAAGTTAGAAAGGTTTGATATTACATACTTGTTGATCAATGTTTTCTGGTCAATTGTTGAGGACAACTTGTGGTTGATCCTAATCATTCATGTGTGAGAGTTAATCTTAACGGAAATAAGGTTACAGCAAGTGAATTTATTATACACATACTTGTTTTATACTGTTTTGTTTTAAGCATATTTTATTCGAAAATGAAGTGGATTGGGCACGAGTTATCCAACTTGGCAATTATCAGCATGTTGCCAATGATGAAACAGCATGTCCATGAGGTTTTAATTGTTGACTTGCTGACATGTTAACCGATCAAGTTTGCAGGTATGGTATGGACCTGAAAAACAGTGTACGCAGTTTGCGAAAAGATTAAAATCAATCCTCGAACATTCATTTGAATTGAGCACTTCGACAGATTAGCTGTCTACGGGATCCAGCTGCCCACACTTGTTTTACAACCTGACGACAGAAGTTCATTTAGTGTACAGAAGTAGAATTAACTCGGTAAAAGTAGATTATGTCAGAACTTAGGCAACCACTCATATTAATTGCAATCAAAAAGCTACGTGGCTAGTCGTGAAGCTTAAAAAGCTTATGGAAATCCCCGTCCCACGTAGGTAAGTAATAAATGGTTACAACGTGGATAGGTTCAATGTGGTGCTCCAATATTACTAGAAGGTATTCTATTTTTATCTGAGGTCAGTTACAATGCCCGAGGAAACAAACATGTTTGTGGGTACAATCGGGTGTACAGGTTCGTGTCAGTCGACACTGTTAATACTGTAACCATTAGTTGATGAAAGTACTTCTGATGAAGTACTACTAGAAATGAAGAAGAACTGTTTATGAGGATTTAGCAAAACTCTTTCTCTAATTCTGACATTTAGTTGGAGGACTTGGGAAGTAACTACCAACACAATGATTACACAAGTATATGTTTTCCGTCCACAACTTTAGCGCCTATTACCAAACTAGGGACAACAGAAAGTATACTGTTTGGCTTCTGAATGTTATTTAAAATCTAAAGAACTGCTGTACATGTGGATTTCCCCTATTTAACATTTCATCGCAACTTGCAAAATGTAGTATGTGTACGGGCGTTTGGTGTGCAATAGACTGGTTCACTGAAAACTGGCGCCAGAAATGCGTTTGAAACCCACTATGTGTCCAGTGTGTTACAGATTTCAAAGACAAGAGGCCACAAACCTACAATAATTCCATTTATTGTGAACGTTTTGTTGTTTTCCATTTTCGAAATATAAATGATTTTCCTCTGGAACTGCCATATGCACCCAAGGACTGCTGAGACATCTGTAAAGCTAATGTCGTTATTGATATAGTTTTCGATTGTATTGAGGGCTTCTGTGCACCTTGTTTCAGAGGCAGTCCGGAACCTGGTCGAGTCATCTTGGATGGGTACAAGGCTCGGGATTCGAACCGACACTTCTCCCAGTTGGAGATTATGATGCGTCCTTGTTCTTCTCGTCAGGGATTGTAACAGAATTGACGTTCACCGTTCCAACAACACATGTCCAAGTAGTTAGAAGTTTACGAATGAAGCACGTTCAGCACAAGCATCCATTGTTGGCGTATCTGGTTGCGCAGATACATTTAAAAAGTAGTAATTCTACACTCGGTGTCTCAGAGCAGGAGACAATATTCTGTTTAGTTACAACTGATTCTGGTTTTGCGATAATTTTCCAGATACATGTATATAGTTACCAAGTGTCACACTATCCAATTGCTGCAATGCTCAATACGTGAATTCACTGTCTGCAAAACAAAAAGATGCAATAATTTCTTTGTAGTGTTATCTTCTAGAATAGATGGCATAATGTGACCACAATCACCTCTTACGTGGAGGCCGAGTTTAGACGACGACCCAATTTCATACCTTGAATATTATGAGTGTACATATGCATATACTAATTCTTCGACGTTGATGATGATGTCCCTATGTTTATATATTCATGTGCGTACAAATATACACAAATAGTTTAGTTTAGCACCCCTGACTTTCGATCATATCTTCGTCGTGTGCAAGTAAGGAATCCTCCTGGAGGTTGATGCTGCCACCGACAAGCTCCTGTTCAGACAGAACAAGAAACTGTTACCATCCTCTGTCTGTGGGACTAAATCGTGCATCTTGTTTTCTGACAACTTCATGGATAACGTCATCGATGTATGATCAACTTTTCAACTATTAAAATAAGTCCCGTCCCGATGTAAGATTAAAACAAGCAAACAAAGACTTTTCAACGTGCATCTTACGACGTTTCTAATCCATCACTAATCGAATACGACAGCACATGTAGCTTGTCTTGTTTTCATCCCACCACCGAACAAGAAGTTAAATGATTCATACGGCAGTCTCTCAACAAATCCTGTCAACTTGACGTGATGCCAACATGACTGTTGAAGAACTGTATACCTGCTGTCGTATCCATCCTGACCCACATCATCAACTTATGTCTGAGGGATTTGTTCCTGTTCCTTTCAAGGAGCCAGTAATCACCCCACTGCTAAAGAAATACAACCTCGATCAAAAAAATATTGAAACATTATCTGCCAGTAGGACACAGATTGAAAGAACACGTGACAGTCCGCGACTGTTTGGAGCATTTGCAGTCTGCATGCCGTACACACCACAGTACGGAGACAGCCTTGGTGTGAGTCTTAAATGACCTGCTTCAGGGAGTTGACAAGGATGGTGCTGCAATTCTAATTCTTTTAGATTTCTCGGCAGCATTCGACACAAGAGACCATGACATCCTCATCAGCACTCTGAAGAAAAGAGTAGGTATCAATGGCATAGAGCTTCAGAGGATTCGTTCATACCTATCAGAAAGATACCAACGTGTCGTAATCGGTGACCTCTCATCTAAATTCAAGAAGCTTGTCCATGGAGTCCCACGGGAATCTGTCTTAGGCCCCTTGTTATTCATTGTATATACCTGTCCCTTAGGAGACCCAGTCCGATGTTACTGCCTTTCCTTCCGCCCCTACTTATCTCTGGATGCTCATATTAAGTCAGAGTTAAGTTAAGTGGAGTTAAGGAAAATAAACAACCTGAAGATCCAAAATCCAAACTGAAGACATATCTTATTAAGAAAACATACAGTGCCTAACTGTTCTTTTCTGGAGTTGTTCGGAGAGTGCTATTCAGCAGTACTTTTTGGACTGGAATTGGCGCTATATAAATGTTTTCGTCTTGACGATGATGATATACAGAACCTGGCACAATTGGAAGCTGTTTTACACGAGAAATGGCGTTGACTGTCCCTTTAAGGATCAGGAGGCTGGAAGGGGGAATGAGGAGAAGCGTGTCGGCTGTCACACACTCACATGGAGGTTACACTTGGTATTGATCTTGAATCATGTAATGCACCAATATATTCATCAATAAACACTCCATGGCAATGCATGTACAGACATGGTTATGTATGGTGAGTGTTCATCACCTATGATTGCTAAAATACAGGACGTGCTCAATGAAGTTCCTTGTGTACAAAACTCTGACGTTGATTTCACAAAACATATGTCATGTCAAATCATGACGGCATATTCTGCATCATCACATCACAATCATAACATCTTTCTACTAATACTGACGAAACCGTATGATATTATGTTAACGTACCATAGCAACAGAACAAAAACAACTTTATACTGCAGACATATTTGAATACATACTCTCTGTAAAGCATCACCATCGTCAACAATTATGATGGATAAACTTTTACTTTTCATACCTGAAAATATGAGTGTTAGGTGTTGGCACTCCCGGCATACAGGCTAGACAGACCGGGCCACGTCTCAGCATTGCTTGCTATTCCTTTGCGAGAATTACTGATAATACTATAATACTATCTTATAATACTAATAATTACGTAAGAACAGTTTCTTTGTATTCTACACCTGCACGTTGTGTTCTATCGTTATGAAACATAGCTGAAATCACCTCTAGCTTCTGTATTAGAACAATCACGAACAATTGCGGTAACTCTTAACCAGGGAAAGCATTTATGACCGTATAATATCCCGATGTTAGGGGTTTTCTACGATGTTGGGCAAAAACGTAATTATTATCTATAATATCATCGAAAGTTTTTATTGTACTACCCGTGCACGATAAAGGACATATGCAACTATTTCACACAAAAATATCAAGTGTTTCCTTCAGTAATAGCGTTGATGACATAATATCGGCGAAACTCCCACAGTTCGCCACGTTCGGGTATTTCGTATGTGTTTTCAACGATGAGACTGTTCCCTCTACACTGGGCGAGAGAGTGTTTCGATCACGGCGCTTCGTATTTATATATTGCCGGTCATTGTTTTGCGCCGCATCAACCATTCATAGAGGGGCATTAGGTGGTTACTGTCGTTGCATTCCCTTCATTGTTTGTAATTGTGGATGGGGTAGCACAATAGCGTTCGCTCGTCACCCCGCAGACGCGGGTTCGATTCCCCTCTTAGGTACAATGTATGAAGCTCATTTTTGTTGTCCTCGATCGTGGTATTGCTGGAATACTGGTAAACGCGGCGCAAACGTGAGCTCACTAACTTATTGTTTGTAAGTTACTGTTTACGGAGCGGTTGGTAACCAAAACGTTTTAGATTTTCCGGTGAAGATATAGGTTCCATTCTGCACATGTGACGACCATATATTAATTCCCTGCTATCGCTTCTGGAATGGGTAAAACATATTTTCATTGTTATATGTCTTTGTGATGTGACCCATCAACATAAATATCTCATCGTAAACTATATTAAAATGAACAAATTAATCACATAATGTTGATTAGACAGTTATCGATCTCTGAAAAAAGAGAAGAAAATCTTAATCCACTTTATTTACAAACACATGTTATAGATTGCTGTCACTATATTTGTCACTATCAGGTTACATCATGAACACAATGGTCAGTGTTAACTGTTGTGAAATATACTTTCAATAAAAAGCTTAGACTAAGTGAAAACACCCACTATACGTTATGTATATATATTTGTTACATCAGTTGTTGATTTTTCCACTAACTTGGAGGAAACAACTGCAGATCATATACAGATGGTATGCTCGAGGCTCATGCATGGAATTACATGATAACATGTACAAATATGGTTGTGAACAGCTGCGTTTTGGTTTAACGTTTTGTTGAGATTCGTTCATGAACTCATGACAATAATATTTTCAACGTTACGAATTTGTTTCACAATACATCAGCTCTTGTGTAAACAGTACCTTTAACGGTATGAATTATTTAAATATTTTGCAACATTTAGCATGTACACACACACATACACATACACACACACACACACACACACATACACACACACACATACATACACACATACATACACATATACATACATACATACATACATACATACATACATACATACATACATACATACATACATACATACATACATACATACATACATACATACATACATACATACATACATACATACATACATACATACATACATACATGGTAATGGTTCATGGTAAGTCAAGGACAATATTCATATTCTTATTCTGAGGATGTATATCCGCCACACGACACACTGGTAGTTAATACTCTTGTGTTTTACCACACATTGTAGATGACCCGGTACAGACATATGTCACCAAGCAAACACATATGATGCCTCTCAAAGAAGTATGCCTCTCTACAGATGTATGCTACCGAGCTTACAATAAAACAGCCGTGTTAACGAAAGGCATACGAACGTCATGGATTACCAATCGAACAGCAAATTTCAGTTTTTCGGAAGAGGTGTTTGTACTACAACAAGTCGAAGAAACGTAGAAGCCTCGATCAGGATCATGAAGCTGTCACATTAGATAGGGATGAAAAAAAGCCGCCATGTAAGTGATCTAGGCGCGTCGCTTGGATGCTTCCAGTAACATGTATCTGCTGCTCAGCGAACTGTGTACCTCACAATTAAACCTTTTCAAAAGACACATATTTCTGCGCGATAGAATAGCCTTCTCGGTATTCTGGGGCCCCGAGTGTATATATAGTGTGAGCATCACTAGCACTTTTTCAAACTCTTCATCCTGAATAGCAGTCTACCCAACGGGTCAAGTACATCAATGGCACAGGGGTGCAACTAACAACAAGTGTGCTTCGTTCACACAGACGCTGTCTGACATGGGAGTGCATGGACGGATATACTGGGTGGTGGTGTTGACCTTATGCATCGGGGCCGATGTCGTAGCCGTGACGTTTGAAAACAATGGCTACGATCTACTGGTGGCTATCCACAGAAATGTTACACAGGATCCGCGGATGATCACACAGCTGCAGGTGCGTTGTACACATTCGTGGTAATGTGCTATGAAGTCCTGATGGAGACACATACCTTATATTACTCCTTCTGTTGATGTGTTTCTACGTAAACACTATGACTGTTTCGTAGATACAGGTGTGTACACAGGGTGACATGTTAACACTATGATTAGTCAGTAGATACATGTATGTACACAGAGTGACATGGCAACACTATCAGTAGTATGTAGATACATATGTCTACACAGAGTGACATGTCAACACTGTGACTAGTCCATAGACACAGGTGTGTAAACAGAGTGACATGGCAACACTATCAGTAGTATGTAGATACATATGTCTACACAGAGTGACATGTCAACACTGTGACTAGTCCATAGACACAGGTGTGTAAACAGGGTGACATGGCAACACTATCAATAGTATGTAGAGACACGTGACTACATAGGGTGACATGTCAACACTATGACTAGTCCATAGACACAGGTGTGTAAACAGGGTGACATGGCAACACTATCAGTAGTATGTAGAGACACGTGACTACATAGGGTGACATGTCAACACTATGACTAGTCCATAGACACAGGTGTGTAAACAGGGTGACATGGCAACACTATCAGTAGTATGTAGATACATGTGACTACATAGGGTGACATGACAACATTAAAAGTAGTATGTAGATTCAGGTGACTACAAAGAGTGACATGACAACAATATGAGTAGTATACACATAGTATAGCCTATACTGAGCGACGGTATAGGGCGCTATGTAACATGTAAGTATTACTGAAGCCTTGAACAAGGTATATGTTTTCATGTTTTTACATTTTGTCCAGAAGCATCTAAAATGTGATGTGTATTTATAGATACAAAGGGGCTATAGATCCATTAATAATTTTTTTCAGAGCATGTTTACTTCTGCCTCGAATTACCTGTACACAACAACCCGGAAGTACACCTACATTAGACGTGTGACCATCTTAGTACCAGACTCGTGGACCAAAGATCCAAGCTGGAATGACGAAGGGGAGATAACCTTTACTGATGCAGATGTTAGGGTGGATTCACCCCACCCTCTACAGGTAGTTTTTGAGAGTAATTACTAATGAGGGCATTTATATATCATATTAAGTTTGTCATTTTCATCTCCATACCAAACGATACCATTCTTCTCTATGTCAGCTAAAATAATGTTATATACTGTCGCAACTGGCGATTGGGCTTCAGTAACCCTACCGTCAATTACCCGTTGATTATGGTCTTCCTACATTGTCCGTGAGGATGCTAATTCCAGGAGTGAGAGGTGGGACGACCAGGGCTCCTAACTAACCGCATTACATTCATATACTGGCACAGATACATTAATAGATAAACTCAACACTAAGTATACTCACATAGGTTCTACTCTATCTCAGTTCATCTCTCTGAATGCAAGTTCACCTATGATAGGATAGGCACATACCACACGGGGCATCTTAGTACCGTGGACAAGCTTCCGTCAGTAAAATAAGCGCACCACTCGCTCAGAGCCAGCCTGTACTTTTATATGGTTCGATCTTGGCCTGATCTTGATCATATGTTTCAGCTAATTGGTTTGATTCGTTAATCCTGTGTCCGACCTTGCCGTCATGAATATTGTGTCTCGTGATCATTGAGCACGTCTCACCTCTTTTAATTAATTTCTTATTCCAATGTAAGATCAATATGTTGTTTTTTTCACGACAAATGAGCTCTGTTTATCTTTTCATGGCTTACAGCTAGTCGCCATTTTCTCGAAACTTTCTCCATATCGAGACTAGTCGTTATGACTTATAAACAAACGTGCAACTCTAAATGAAGAATCTGATCTCATTCTCTCATGGTTTCAGTGATACATTTTCCCCTATAACAATACTGTTTTGTACGGTGATTTCCCTCTCCCTGTTATGTGATGGTGCTAGTGTTAAGACACAGCAGCTAAAACAATGATTATTGTAATCTGTGGAATAGCGATTAAGACATAGTACTATATCTTGCATCCCGACTACTTGCAACGATTGTGTAGTTCATCAGCAATACCAATCGTATGCATCCGCTAATTATTCGGCGTGCATCGACTCACTCGTAAAGTGACTGATATATTATGCGTAAGTGCGTGAGTTAAGGTTTGCACTCCATGCAGCAAGTATTCCAGAATATCACGACCGGGAATACTAGGAGAGGGCTTCACACAGTGTACCCAATTATGAAACAGAAGATTCCATATTTTGGCCATGTGATCAGGGTCATGTAATAAGTCAGCAGTCTTTCCAAAATCGATTTTTTTGGAAAGGGCTCCTTCTAAACAGACATTCTTACATACTATCATATAGTGTATTATTAATTTGACACAGCAATTCTGCCCTACGTTCACAGGGCTACACTCCGTACACGTTTCAACCAGGGCAGTGTGGGGAGCCAGGGCGTTACATCCTCCTCACGCCCAACTTTGTGTTGGACAAAGACAACGACCGTGACATCAATTATGGGGATGCAGGTAGGTGTAGTGTTACCCCTGAGAACCTACAATGAATTGAAAAACGAGCACTCCAGCAATCATTTTTGTTAATTAATCGTATCTGATATTCTCAACAGTTGGCTTCCTCCTACACTTACTGCATAATTGCCCATATCCATTGCTGCTGTTTGTTTACCCCTCTTTTCATACATACCCCCTTCTTCTCTAACTTAATCCCTGCTATCTGGCTAAAAGTCGGTCCTGTGGTGAATTGCATTACTCTTGCTTGACAACGGTTTAAGAATCTATACCAAAGTGCCACATCATAATGTAATATAGAAGTTGTTAGTTACCCATGAAAGTATCGTACCTTTCTTATCATTTATCAGCTTTAAAACGTCAATCAAACAGATCACAGTGTGCCTCATTTGTTGTTTATCAAGCGAAGGTATATGACACATTATGCACACGTTATTATGTTTAATATACGCCGCACTCAGATTTTTTCATGATTTTGCTTCCCAATACGAAGGGCGTGTTCTGGTGCACGAGTTCGCCCATCTTAGATTTGGCGTCTTTGATGAGTACGGCATCCCCGGTAGCCGCCAGCACCCAGTGTACTATGTAGATGACACGGGGACGACCGTTCGCGGCACTGCCTGCTCCAACGACATCACGGGGGACTTTGTCAATGAGGTGAAAGACTCCAGATGCGATCCTGTCGACGGCAAGGATGTGGTGAATAAAGATTGTAAATTTCTCCCGAACGTCTTCATCAACACGGCAACATCTTCCGTCATGTATGCCCAGTTCTTGGAAAAGGTAAACAGATTGACTTTTGATGATTTAAATTCCAGATTAAATCTGTGATTATAGTGTTTTTCCAGTTTTATAATTTGACTCAGTTGTTGATTCCAGAAAGAGTCTTCCGAAACACATATACGTGTTTGTAACAGTAAATTAAATAGATGACTCTGGCACCACCGTTGGAGACGGAAGGCCCTAAGGTCCACAGCCGACTAAAAACACTCGGATTCTCAACCCTTGTTTTCTGCAGATCCTCATGACGACCACGACTTCATCCCCAATAACTAAGAGTATTATTTCCATATAAAAATAGACTAAGGAGCAAAAGAATATTCACAGGTTGTGTTTCTTCCAGTAAGATAAAAATAACAAAACCTTTGATGTAATAGGAAATGTATATTGAATACACATGTTTTATCAGCAAAAGACATTGTAACAATAAACAGCGACGTAGAGATGACCACTGCAGACGGTATGTACGATGCTGGAGTCACCGACTGTCGATTGGACCACATGCTAACAGCACGACGTCGTCTGGTCTCTGTGAATCCCTCACATGATAACTGGATGATGTGGCAGCTGATGACTTCACTGTCAACATCCGGTTGCGCAGGTGAATAACCTTCTTGGGATGTTGTGACTCCGGGTCGTCCATTTCTGGGTCGATTACATGTCTGGTCTGATATACTGAAATGGTTAAACAGTCAAATTATGGGTTTGTCTAGTGCAATGTGGCTGTTGGAAATACCCCGTGTATTCTTGTAGCCCGTTCCCGTTGCGCCGACGTTAACATTGGATGTTCTCGTGAGACTTTTGTCAAATGATTGTTCAGTCTTCACGACAAACATTTTTATACCCATTGTGCGAAAGTGTGCTCGTGCATGGGACGATAATCACAATTTAGCGAAACTTCACGCAAAACACGTTCAGATGTTGCTGGTTGCATTTTGGCAAGTGAGACATGATGGTTGCGTTTTATACAATCAATGTTCTTCAATAAGTTTACTAGTTAGAACGCATATTTGGGATGGTAGCAACAGTTACACCTGTGTATTGTCTTTTGCTCGTCAGTTTATATGGCCTACACATTCTGATCAGCACCACAACTTATTAGGGTTCTGAGGCATGCAGCTATTTAACATTTCAGCACTGCATGTCATCCATCGCAATGTTGCCGGTCATTGCTTTTATATAAATCATTATCTGTCATTTGATCATTTATGTGCCAGTGCCATTTAGCTGGAATATCTGGGTGCTAATATCAGCTACATTACGTTTATTTCGCTCCTAAGTCGCTCGCCAAGAAACGACACAAGCAAATGCCCTTGAAACCATCAACTATCCTGTAAGAAAATATACATTACTTGTGTCATTGCTTCTTTTTTTGCAGTTCCAGTAGTCAGAAGAATCACGTTCAGAATACATTATATTTCCAAAAACTGACATAACCTTTTACCTTCTAGGTGATTCACTTTTGTGAAAGTGACCCTGAGAGTGGTAGAATGGACTTGATTCATAACCCTAATGCCCCAAACAGGCATAACAAAATGTGCAATGGAAGGGGAACTTGGGACGTCATCAGGGAACATACAGACATAAAGGGAAGTAACCCCGTGGACATTAGTGACCGAGCCCCACAGTTCAGTATTGTCTATCGCCAGAGAGGGGCGGTTGGCAACACAACCATTTGTGGAGGTAGAATTGTTCTTGTGTTAGATCTCTCGAGGTCAATGATAGAGGTAAGTAACCATTTGACGCATCATACTGAATTGAAAGTCCTAGTGAAAGTACGCGATTATGATAAACTTGAGATGGCTCAGGACCAAATGTGAAAACTTGAAAGAGTATGCCTTGTACAAGGCTTCAGTAATACTTAAGAATGTTACATGGCAGATATGCAAATGTTATGCTTTGTGTGAGAAGGACTAGATAAATGTTTATAACAAACATTCAGTGCACGACCGTCTTAACACGCCACACTCCACAATTTGCATGTGCCACACAAAATTCGAGTTAAATTGCTAAATGTTATGTTATAAGATGGGTTTGGCTGGAATGAAACGAAAGAAAGTAAATTAGGGACAAAATGTACCAGAACAGAAACTGTTAAAGATTGATTACACAAATACAATCGTTCGTTGGCACTTGGTGTTTCTATGTAATCGCTTTGTATATTAACAAAACAGACATTTAAAATTAAACGATACGTCCATGACTCCGTGACAGAATTCCAGATACTTCAGACTGCGGCAAATAGCTGATCGAATCATCAGGGACATTCTACCTGTAGGCACAGAAGTAGGGATTGTGGTGTACTCGTCTTCCGCCAGAATCTGGGCCAACATGCGAGTCATCACATCCCCTGCAGACAGACAGATGCTGGCACAAAGTCTGCCGGACAAAAGACACTATGGTGGTGCTACGGCTATAGGCTTAGGTCTTCTAAAAGCCATTGAGGTACAAATGTTTGCGTTTTCTTATAGACATGAAACTGGCTTTTATGCTCACAAGCAGGTTTGTGAAACTTTCATCACGTTAAAGGCAGCTTTAATAGAGTTAAAGGGTAAGCGAGTTAATATTAATTAACACACAGTCCAACAACTTGGATAAAAAATCACTGTTTCTCTATTACGGAGACCGAAACTGAAAGAGTGATTGATTCAGTTATAAAGATATAAAGTCGGCCCCGCAATATTTCAGCCATATCGTAGCAAATAGAAGTTCTAAAGGCAGAATACATATTACATATAATATATAAAACCCTGTCAACGAAGGACAAAAAGGTACCACATTATTACAAAATGATTTAAAACTTGCTAGCAAATGTCTTTAAAAGTAAAAAAAAAACTAGTTTTGGACAATACAAAGGAAAAATAGGCATTTAAACCACGGAAAGAAGGTTGTGGCATAGTTGCCATGTTTCAGAATGCGGTGTGAACATGGGACAAACAATGATAATATGTTTTACGTATCTAGATGCTGAACGGCACGGGGAAATCGACAGAGAATGGACGAATATTCCTCGTCACTGATGGAGTGGAAAATATTAGGCCGTATGTGAACGAGATCTTCTCCGATATTACGAGATCGAAGGTTGTTGTGCATACAATGGCCTATAGTGATACTGCTGCAAAAGTCCTACAAAGACTGTCAACAGTTACAGGTAAGCACAAAGTGGAATACATTGCTGAAAGTGCCTGATGAGTGAGTGATAGTGTTTAGGTCCACGCCGCTTTTAGATATATTCCAGTAACATCCCGGCGGTGGACACTTGAAATGGACTTCACTCGTTGAACACACCGGGAAACGAACCCAGGTGTCCAGCGTGACGAAGGCTTTGAACACTTGGAACACTAGGCTAATCCACCGCCCCTTGCAAGTGACAGGAGGCACGTTTATATTATCCCAGACAACCTGAATATCATGGATTTCATGGCATTGCTGTTTGTAGCAGAGGGTAAGTATTCAGTTCCATTGGGAACCCAGTCAACCTGGATATCATGGGTGTTTAATGACATTGCCGTATGAGTCAGGAGCGAAGTATTCATTTCTTCTTAGGAAACTAGATATCTTAAATGGAATGGATTCTGTGATGCTGTTTCCCTGGGCAGGTGGCCAGTATTCTTTCTTTGACGAGTCGTCCGGTTCAACAGCTCTTGCCGGGGCTGCTGAGCGACTTCTGAAAGACCTCAGCCTCTGCGACGAGGACGATGATGAAATTGAGGTAATTTAACCACCTAGAATGTGATGTAAACAATTCCGTTCCATTAAATTCTACATTTGTTTAGTTAAGCTTATATTCTTAAACCTAATTGCAATTCAAAAAAAAAAAGAAGAAAAAAAATCTTATCGATTAGGTGAGGTGCGGTGGTCAGGTATTGTTTTGCTGTACTTGTTTGTTGACAACAGCATTCAGTTATTTTCCAGATATTCGTGATTGCTCAAAGCTTTTTTTTTCAAGATCGATCGTCGCGCATTTGTTCTAACGTCAACACAAACGACAGTCATCAGAATACTTGTGATTGACTCCACCGTCGGTAACAACACGCGTTTCATCTTTACCTTGTCAAAGGATGCGGAAACCGAGGTGAATTGGAGATATTTGTGAACTAAGACCGTGTCATGGTTTTAATAATCAAGAAGTAACGATCGTGGCAAGATGTAAGAAAGGATACTCAATTTCCAAGCAAACCAATCATATCTGTTTGAAACCTCCAAGTTAATTAAATGCAGCTAAACCGACATATGATGACACGTTTCTTTGACGCACATTTCACCCGAACACTTTCTCCTTATATCGGTACACTGATCCTCCCGAAGTATTAAATGACTTCGGATTAACGAAATTCAAAACGTCGCCCGTCTTTTACTTAACACCGGGTTGCTCATTGTACTTACAATACTTACGCCATCATTCCCCATAGATCAAAATTGGAGATCCGTCCGGGGTTATTTATGATTCGAATTCAAAAGAGTACAGCAAGGATGAGACTTTAAACATCAAAAGATTCCATTTCCCATTGGCGAAGGTAAGTCAAAAGGAAAACAAACGTATTGCATAATTCCATCTTCAATCATTCTAACATTCACCACCTTTTGTGTTATTAGTACATGATAATACTTACGAATATTACGAAGCTATTTTCAAACAGTAAAGTAGTAATACATGAAATATATTACCTAGCCTACCACGGGAGAATGAAATGCATTTTTGTTTATCTAATGTCACTTTTTGTAACTGCATGTTGCGTCAGATTCCAATAGTACCGGTTCCGGGTATGACACCCCTGTGAAGCATACCTTCAGAAATGCAAGATTGGAAAGAGTCTTTCCAGATTCAACATTGATTTAGTCATAAAATCACTCTGCTGCATCTTCGGTATTTAGGTTAAAAATGTTGTAAACATGTCGTTTCCACTATTGTTTTTATACTGTGTCCATGATGTAACATCTCTTTCTCGGATTTGGCCAACTGATTTCAAAGTCTGTCCTGGGATGATACAGTGAGATATGTCTTGATGTAACTGCACCGCGTGATGTCGTAACGTTTACTCTTAGGTGGGAACATGGACGTATACAGTAAAACGCACCTCTAACACGGACGAGAGCATAACGGCCGTGGTGACTTCGCGCCCACGGGTGGGCATCCTGCCCTTCAAGGTGGAGACCTGGACCAGTTCTAAGACTTATGACTACTCAGGAGGTCGTAGTGGAGTCGTCGCTTACGCTTACGTTCACCAGGGATACGCTCCAATCATCAACGCCTCAGTTGAGGTGGAGGTATCTAGACCTGGAGACACACTGAACGTTACTCTCCGTGATGATGGGATACGTGAGTACTGTGTCTTTTCACATGCTTACCTTCCATAATATTTTCTTGTCCAGTGCAGCCACGAGGGTCACCTGATCTATTTCTACCACGCTGTCTATGACAAAAGCTGTATTAATGTTTACGGATATATGAGATATTTCTTTACTAAATGCTTCAGATTGGTTAACGAAGTATAATTGTATTACTGAGGATGTTCATATTCTATCAGTTACTGTCAGAGCAAAGTTACGTAGGATGGTTCTTTTTTGACAGTCCCTGACAACACAGCCAATGACGGCGTTTACAGCAACTACCTGCTCGGCTTCAAGTCCAACTCCCGTTACTCTATGGAGGTGAGGGTGGAGTCGGTGGATGGACAGACAGTCATCATCAAAGCTGGAACCGCCCTGCCTGGCAGAACACTCTCTGTGTATCAGAGTAAGTGTTATCTTTCAACAAGCAATGTATGCCCTACATATCCGCCATATTTGTCCAGTTATATCACAGCACAGCAGTCTGCTTAATACTGGACGTGCGCCTGAAGTGATGCAGGTATCAAACCTTTGTTGAAATACTCAAGCATGGGTACTGGTGCTGAACAACCCCCAAGCATAATCTGGACGAAACGAGATTCGAGCCCAGGAGCACGTGTTTACTGGCCAAGGTACGACACCGCGGATCCGCAGAAGACTAGATCTCCAATGTCCATTTACCATATAAAAGTAGTACACAAACTGAATCGGTTTGAAGACATGTGTACTTGAGTTTTCGTAAACCATTTGTCCAGTTACTCCCCTTAACCTACCTTGGATCTGCCGATCTTGGCACGTAATTTCATTTTGATTTTGATTTCATGTCCCATATTAGCAAATGAATTCCAGCTATACCAAAAGCGTCTTGGCTTGAACTTGTGATCATGAGCTGTCACTCCACGATGTCACTGAACTACGGCTTTTTCTGTCCAGTTACACCCGTTTAAAGTACCAATCTTGTATACTTCATCACTCGCGAAATCAGTCATCCCCATCATGGCTGATGTTGAGTTTTGGGTCATATTTCAACGTTTCATGCGATTTCTATTGCTTAAAGGAATGTTGCTTAACGGCGATCCAAAAGCTATACGACACTTGACTGTAATAATATATTCAACGACCACTGAAGGATACAAATGCTCCATATCTTACCGCTCGACTCAGATGAGATTGATTCAGGAGCTAAGCCGCGAGGTTTGCGGCACACTGTTCAGGATGTTGGCTATATATATGCATGGTAATTTAGGGTTGTGTACTTTATGGTAATTTAGGGTATTTTATGGCAACTTAGTGGTATTTTTATGAGTGATATTTTGTCAGTGGATTGATGAAAAAAAATCATTATTCACAATGTCATTATATATATATATATATATTGTTACATTTCCTTCTAGACACAACACCACCTGTGAGATATGAAAGGATAGAAGCTTTCAGCAGAACAGCTTCTCCAGATGCCATAGATATATCTGGATATAACTCCTCAGTTGACCAGCTCGATCCAGGACGTGTCACCGACCTTGATATTGATATACAAAACATTCTCAATCAGACCGTGACCTTGACTTGGACTGCTCCAGGGGATGACCTGAATATCGGAAAAGGTGAGGAGCATGTGAACTGACGTAAAGGTAATTGTGCTTCACAAATAGATCAATTGAAAGAAATTGAAATTAGATGCATGGTAAGGAAGACACCTCCTCAAATTCAAATTTAACCATGTTATCCTCAAACTTCTGATGTAGAACGTTTGTTTGAATCATGGTATTTCCACACGTATAGCAATAGCCATGCAGTGCCGTGTGACTTACTTGTAAAACAACGACGTGCTGATGATGCAACGGGGAATGGCATCTCTATCACAACGCATCATCTATTTGATGACAACATCTTCAGCAGGGCAGTTTTCATGCCATAACATGGCTGATCATGTACAACTATATTTGGTTGGTGCATCTGAGAAACTATGCTTGTCGTAAGAGGCGACTAACGGGATCGGGTGGTCATGCTCGTTGACCTGGTTGACACATGTCATCGGTTCCCAATTGAGCAGATCGATGCTGATGTTGCTGATCACTGGATTGTCTGGTCCAGACTCGATTATTTACAGACCGCCTCCATATAGCCGAAACATTGCTGAGTGCGGTGTAAACCTAAACTCACTCACTCACTGTAATTGTATTTTCATTGGAACAGTAATTACCCCATTTTATACGAAGCGCGGATAATATTTCTGTTGGTATACTTCTTGTATACGTCTGGTATACGTCTTTTATACATAATGTCAACATGTGGTTAACCATGTATTATAAAATATGATTCATTCATGGAACTTGTTCAATGCAGTTGCAAAATATGAGTTGCGGGTTGCGGTGACGTTTGCGAGCCTCAGAAGTAACTTCACAGAAGCTTCGATGGTTAAGAAGGAAGATTTAGTCACCGGAAGCATGAGCCCACTTCCGGCAGGATCGCAGCAAATGGTCACGTTCCGGCTACCAAACAACTGGTCGAGTGATTTCTACGTTTTTGGACTAAAAGCGTTCGACGAAGCCAATCGCCAGTCAGAGTTGTCGAACCTTCGTTCCATCACCTTACAGCCTCTGACCATTCCTCAACCAAATCCTGCCCCTGACGAACCCGCCAGTGGTCACACCAACTTCTTGATATGGGTCGGAGTAGGCTTGGGAGCTGCAGTCGTTGTTGCAGTTGCACTGATTGTCATAGTGATCTGTATTTACACAAGGAAATCTAAACCTAAGGAAAGTCCGATATAAGGTTCTTTGGCGAAAGTGATGATTCTTTTTTTCTTTTCTTTTTCTAAAGTTCACGTAATTAATAAGACACGATACTTTTTGCAATATGCATATTTTCTTTTGCTTTTGTTTCTTAATATAAATTCTTTCAGAATACTGAGAACACGTTATCATCATATTTGTTTGTCTGATGATTGTCTTGTGGCATTCCACCGTTGTCATTTATGGCGATATGCCATGAAATCAAAACAGGCTTGGTTAGAAAGAAGTGGTTCTATGACTACATGAAATTTACTCTCGGTGTGTCGTGATGACCAGTTTTCCAGCAGAGCTCTTTGCTTGGATGCAGTGAGTTCACCTGAATTGTGAAACAGATGGCTTTCTAGCTGGTCAGCTTTAGTCATTAACAGAGACAATCATAATATATCAATACACGTGATCCAATTGTGTGGGCGTAATGCAGCCGCTGAATTCTTAGGAATGAAGTTTCTGCTTTCTGTAAGTTAAATTCTGAGACATTATTTTGCTATTGTTGGGTGAGTAATAAATAGAAACTCGTGGGTGGTTTGGTATCTGACAAGCGAAAACTGATACCAACACCATTCACGAGTTTCATATATGTGATATTACAACAGCATGTAATTGCTAACATAGTTGGATGAGGCCAGGTCGGAAGAGGGATAAAAAACTAGCACGGACCTTGAAACCAGTAAACAGGAGCTGTAGCTTGATCAATTCTTCGTAGGTCTATGGTATATAGTATCCTGGGTCTCTGTTGGTGAAGAGTTTGTGACGTCGGATATTTCGATGGCGTTCGAAATTTTCATTCGTCCAGATTCACAGTGGACACGACTTCAAGGTTGTCAAACTGTATTTCATGTGTAGGCAATGAAATCAGATAATTCAGTTTACAAATTTAACCAGCAGATTTGGTCCAATGTCATTTGTTCATACGACATGAACTGTTTAACGATGATTGGCTTTATTTCTTGCTCTTCCAACATTTACGTATCATTCGCATTGTACATTCATCATGACACGTTTACTGTTTCTTCCATTGTCTCCCGCAGTAATATTCATATAAGCTGATGCTTGTTACCATTTCTTTCTATTGGAAATATATATGTTTAAATCAAACTAGTCTTGCTTCTGTTAACAGCACCAAAACATGGTCAGGATATTGTCAGAATCGGCGTCGTGTAGTACCCCCCAAAAATCCGTTTCCGTGCATTTTTCTACACTTTTATGACAGCTTTTCCAAGGGTATACCTACAGAGTTTTGCTTGATGCAAAACTGTCGTAATATTTCACAAAGTACTAAGGAAACAAATATAATGTTGCGTTTTATACAGACTGTGTATAGCTCCGACTATCAAAATGGGTTATCTTGAACATGGTGTAAGTGACGAAGGGTAGTTGTGACCAGTATTACTGTTTGACTAATATATTTGCGGTTGCGTTTAGTGTTAGTTACATCCTTTTTGGAATTTCAGTGTATTAACGCCTTTACAAATGTGTTAATTTGATATTTTAAGTATATACATGTAAGCATGTCCTACCCATAGTGAGTAAGTTCAGTTTTGCGTAGTTTTTAGCAATATTCCAACAATATCACGACAGGGTATTCCAGAAGATGGCTTCACAGATTGTACCCTTGTGAGGAATCGAACCCGAGTATTCGGCGTGACGAACGACCGCTTTAACCGTTAAGCTACACCCATCGCATACGCTTTTTGTTCAATGATATTTTCATATGTTTACCGTCCTAAGCTGAAGAAACATTTCACTGGAACAAGCATTGAGTACAGTTTGTCTGAACACCACAGATATCGATCAGATGAACTGCTGGGCAATACAGTACAGTACAGTCCTTGGGCAAATCATAAGAAAACGTGATTTTGTTCGCACGTGCTATTAATGCCGTAACAGTGTGGGACACGGTCCATGGTGGTTGTCAGTGGTATAACTATTATAGGCTCACAAGGCCAGACCCATCATCAGTGGAGTCAAAACGAGCACTTGGAATGTCTCAGATGGTGGCTCCATACAGTCATATTGCTGTAGAAAGCAAACCATCAACAGACTAATGGGCCACTTCAGCCTGACTGGCCAGGTATCTTATAATCCCAGAAGTGTAATATCGACTTCATCGTCTATGTAGGGCTAGTATCATAAGCCGTATGGAACGTTGTATTATGGGTACTCTCTCTATGGGTACTCTCTCGGACCGATGAACTGCAATCTAACTCGAAAACCCATACACTTAACGTACTCGACGAAACGCCGATCATAGTCAAAACCAACCATGTGAGGGTTTTGCGGCGTTTTCGTCCTAAAATTAAATAATCTGTTTAAGAATCTATCATTACAATTTTGACACAGTTCACCGTTTGGTACGAGGGAAGAGTGCAGAGAAGTACAAGTGCTGAGAAAGTTATTTATTCATTAACCTGTGCTGTGCTGTCTCCATGCTTTCTCGCACACCTGTCTGTGACTTACTTCCTTGTTGATCCTTTGTGCTTAATCTGTTTACGACACGACACACTGGTGTTCTGATGTAGCAACATTTCATCACAGTCCACTGGTTCTCAAAAGCGTTCTTAGAAGGATCAGAAAGTCATGCATGTAGAGTGTGGGATTAAATGAGCGACGGGTCATCGCTATTGACAAAACTGCTTTGAAATTCTAGCACAGTTCAAACGCTCAGACATGTGCAGTTTGCACATCGTATTTAAAAAGAAGTCATGGGTTAGTACTGTACATACATCTTTGTCCATATACAGCTCCCTCTTATCGAACAATCTTATCTGAGTACAAACGCCAATCGACAAGTTGCAAAAATATGACATAAAACACTTCCAAAACCACGTATCTTACATGAATCAAATATATATAATCTCTTTAAGATTCTTCATTCCGAATCCTCATTTCAAAATCGATTGCTCAAGTATTGTTTTGACTGTATCAGCTTTTATTTTTACGCATTTCCTGGTCCCCGCTTCGACGATCACGAATGATCATGAGGGGGATACTCGCTCATGACCTTTCATAGCGCAGAATCGCTCTTCAGTAACCAGTGCTTGTCGTAAGAGGCCACTAACGGGATCTGTGGTTCAGGATCGCTGACATGGTTGACACATGTCATCGTAACTATGTCCCAGATGCATAGATCGATCCTCATGTTTTTGATCAATTTATTATCTGCTCCAACCCAATTACTTTCAGGCAACATTCATAGCAGGGATATTGATGTGTGCAGCGTTAGGAGATGATGTTTTAAGACTGCAGGTTATCTAAAATAACTTGCATACACTTACATGCTCTATCATTTACATGCTGCTGTGATACTCTGTTATGTACTCCATGTATTATATCACCATGACAGTGCCAGACACGTGTTTCAGAGACGTGAATGTTGCACCAAACCAGGCAGAGATAATGGTGCCAGGAAGGTAGGCTGATCATGGTTAAAGCGGGTGATGTCTTCGTTACGAGTTACGATTGTGTAGAGAGGTGTTCATGTATTCCATCACTGGTCTGTCTGTTATTCTGCGCCTCTTTGGTATTGCTAGATATGTTCTAAGAGCAGAGACAAACTTTGTGAAACTTTAGTCAGGTTACAAACATAGGCGTTTCGGTTTCCTCGAATGTCAGTGTCACTGTAGTTGCTTGCGGGTGATGTTTATGTCAATATGGAGAAGATAACCTTTGTTCGGACGAAAACTTTTTATAAACAGACTGAAGCTTCAAGATACTTGGAAGTGGCAGGAAGACTAACACCCGTGTGATATCTATCAGGATATTAAAACCTATTCATGTCAGTTATACCTGCAGTGATTGCACGTATTTCCTGTCTAAATATAAGATATTTGAACTAGTTCAATAAACACTGAACAACACTTTCACTGATTTTTAATCATTTCATAATTGTCGGCCTAAAACCAACACACAATTCGGGTGAAGTTGGTGTTGTTTCACCCAAATTGTTCAGTCTTATTACATACTTAATAATGACATTCGCTGCTATGACAAAACGATGAATAATTATGGACTAAATGCAACAGATCGTCACCAGTATATTCACTTCATTTTAAAATCTTATTGTAACGTAAGAGGATAAAGGAAAATGTTGATCAAGGGCTCAGCATGTGAATCAACTTCTATGAAAATATATCTGGTCAGTTCAATAGAGAAACCAAAGTACAGAGCATAGTGCATAGACACCTTGACATTCACCCAAAGAGATATGAATCTTTCAATTTGCTTGTTGGAAGGATGTGATCACATATTCATAACATCAAACCGTATGTAAATTCTTATTGACCGAATGGCAAGCGAGATAGCGAATATGTACTTGTTTTAACAATTTCAGTCCTAGTTTGGGGAAAGGTATCAGTGTTCACATCAGCCGAATGATGCCACAACGTTGCACGATCACAGTGTGTGGAACTCCCAGACAGTCGTTGCTAGGGGCACTCACAGCTGATACACGAAGTCGTCTCCAAGAGACTGCTAGCATGGTGCATTTTACCAACAGGAAACCTGCGCATGCACCGAGTTCGGTCCAAAGATGGTTTGCTGATTTTGGGGTCAAACTGTTGTGAAATGTGAGGACACAGTAAGTGTCAGTGATGTGAGGTTTGCTGAAGATGTGTCTTCTGATCACATCTCCCTTCTGCTATACCTGTAAGGCCACTGTAAGTGTAAGGACCCAATAAAGTCTCACACAGCTGTTCAGAGAGAATGCCTTCCTACATACACATAATACAGCCAGGTCGGACACGTTGCTTAGTACAGTGCATGTTGTGCGTCGGAGTTGATGCTGTATGAAGACAATGGATCCAGTCTACTGGTGACAATATAAATCCTCGCACGATCGCTGAGAGCTGACAATTGAAAGTCGACGTATGTTGAATGGCACCATTGGTCACGTTCCATGTGTGGACACAACGTCTATGCTTACTACTCCAAATACATGTACTAATGTATGAAACTATGTTTTCCATTTGTCTGTTTCTGGTTGGTTGGCAATCCGTCTTTAATCAAGCAGACAATTCAGTGACTGACATCATGCGCATCAAATAGCGCTATCGGTGCATGATTCCATTACAAACATCATCCAAGTCAGAATACTCGAGCTCCTCTGCAGTCGCAGTCCACGGTACTAAGACCCCATGGGTCTTTCTAGTATATTTTGATCCAGGGAGTTGGAAAATGCTCTGGACTCTTTTTCTCAGAGATATAAGGGGTGCTAACGCTTGCCTCTAATTTCACAACACATCTCAAGTTACAAGGAGATCAGGAATAGTATGGCAATCATTTCTATCCTTAATACTCGGCTTTGCCCTATTTCGGAAATATGATCATTATCGCCTTGGAGTGGATATTACCATCTGTCTTCTTTACTGTTATCACTGTTTTGTATTGTGCTGCCTTTCAATGTGCGCTGCCATTCTTCACCAACTACAATAACGTATTTGACCCTCTTCCTCACTGATTGCATCAGGTGTTGAATTTAAGATTAAGGTTCCATGAGCCAAACATGCTCTTTTGGACTAAGATATGGACTCTTGCCTTGCCTGTGTCAACAAAGGTCGTGCATGAAGACAGGCCTCGTGGTCAGAGGATTGTCGGTGATGTACCGTTGTCCATCAACGAATATATAGCATCGAATGATTAACATTTCACGTATCTTTCTTTCCTAATGTTTATGTTGAGATATGAGGATGATACCTGATATTAATTGTATAGATGAATTGTATAGATGAAATAGGTCTTTTATGTTTCTGATGGTACTATAGTTCAAGTTTACTTTCATCAATGGGTCCCCGCCAGATGGCATGTGCATTGATATATTGTGTTTGTGCACATGATATCGACCATCAGTAATAAATAAAAGAAATTGACTTTCGTGCGACCAGTGGACCCATCCCTACAATCACAAACTCGGCCTGTCCTGTGATTGTTAGTGATTCTTAGAAGATCAGGAGTGACTCTTGGTCGACCAGAAAAGTGACGGTGTTTAACGTCATTGTTTTGCTGGTACCTTCTTGCCAGTCGGCTGATAGTCTATGGGAGACGACAAGCAACATCTAAATACATATTTTAACAAACATAATTATGATATGAATGTTACGACAGAATGGGTGTAAAAATTGTAGATGTTGCGATAGTGTGTCGGTGTGTTGCTTCACTGGATACTCTCATAAAAATTTCAAACTACCCGAACAGACCCTTCCGAGGTTGTGTTTTCTTTTGACTGTTTGTGTGTGTATTAATTGAAACAAAGGATAAAATGGTGAATTCCTGAACATGAATGCATTAAGTGATCGCATCACTGGAATATCCATAAATGCGTCACTAGTCTAGGTCTACTTGGCGATCATAACTACAGTTAAACGATCTCACAAAAAAACCTCTGGTGCTGGCGGTAGCAACTTGTATCGTCCATCTGCAGAGTGCTGCTTCTGCACGTAAGTTCCAGTTCCAAGCACCTGGACTTTGGATCCAGCTTCTTTTGGAAGTTGGCAATGTAGGTGTTGTCCAACACCCATCTCCAACGGCCGGTGGCAGTATTGAGGAGCCCTCCGATATAGAATTCCTCTATAACACAGTGACCGTATCTGAGTCCTCTATCTACAAGAAATTGTATGTCACTGTCTAATATTTTAGAAAGTTACAACGAAGGGACGTCTTTATAACCTAATGGCATTTCGAAAAACTCGGCCTTTAAGTTTATCACCAAACACAAGTACATGTCTGAAATTAGTGCATACTTATAGGTATGTACTGATGTTACAGTCTTCATCAAATTAGGGTACAGGATAATAACGCTTGTATATGCTTCTTGGGATAACACTTACAAGATCCGTATGAGCTGGGTGACCATCGGTAAGCATCTTGGATAACGCTTGCTATGACCTCCAACTTGTTTTTTGAGTCGAGTTTTATCAAATCTGCACCCTCCCTCTGACAGTGTTCTCGTGCGGCCATCCACGAGATCTTGTTATTATGCAGCTTATAGCAGATACCGACATGACTGTATATGTAGCCAGGATGGAGGTGGCACACTGTGAATAGACATCTACTCCATGAACTATATGCTGCATAATGACACTTGGTGTTCATGCTGACATAAAAATGTTGGCACAAAAGTTCAAATACAGATATAAATATTTCTTAATGAACCATCAGTCGTTCACTTCGGCACACAAGTATCGTTGAGCAGTTGCGACCTTACGATAGCCGGATAGTGAATTCGAAAATGTTTTTGACTTCATTATAACAGAAAAATCTGTAAAAGGTTATCACACCGCACCACAAAGCGCTGTAGGAAGTGTTTCTCTGACACACTGGGTCAATCCATTACTCGTTAGCCTTTCCATCACTAACGGAATCAAATTGTCAGGCTCTCATATCACCGCAAGTCAGTGAACACGATGGTATAACTCAATGGTATTAAGTCAGTGAACACGATGGTATTAACTCATTGCTTGGTATCTTCCCAGAAGACAGACCCTCAAGAAGATAAACGCCTTACAACACATTTTATGGTTGGCTGCATTAGGCTCAATCAAGCTGCAGCTGTACCCCTGCCACAATTGTATGTGCCCAGATAAAAACGACACCACTGGGTTTAGAAAGGGTTATCCGACCTCTGATCATATTTTCACTCTTATTAGCATTATTCATTGTTTAAGAAGTGAGAAGAAAAAGCTATTTTATGCCTTCACAGATTTAAAAAAAGCTTCCTATAATATGTGGGCAACTGGGATGTGGATCAAACTACGAAATTATAACATAACCGGTAAATGTTAGACCCAGTTTATTACAGCGTTATAAAATGTGTAACATGTAAAGGACACACCTCAGAATGTCTCAACTGTCTATAAGCTGTAAGACAGGGAGAAAATTATCTCCCTTTTCCTTTGCTTCATATTTAAATGACACCGAACAATATCCCCCTACTTCTCATATAATGGAGTTGTTCTTGATAATGAGAAACTAAGTAATCACTTGAAATTATTTGCATTACTTTATGCTGACAATATGTAAAGATCATTGACAATACCATTTGGATATATATACAGTACTGAATACTAGTATTGTAAATCGTGGGAACTTAAATTCAGCGTTCAAAAATGTAAGATACTTATACTTAATGGCAATAGAAAAGTGTACATTCATAAATATGTAACCTCTAATACTTAATTAGACAGGTTGATGAATATAGATACCTAGGTATCATATTTAGTACGAAATGTTCCTTCACATAAGCAAAAAGGTCCTTATGTGAGAAGGCTCTTAAAACTATGAACCAGAGTTTATCAAATGCTGGATGGTTTGATTTATCTATCGCCTGCCAAGTGAAGTTATTTGATGCTATTGTGATTCCAATCTTAACACATGGAGCTGAAATGTGGAGATTTGAAAATGTAAGTATTATTGGAAATTATCATTTAATGTTTTTAAGAAAACTACATCGTGTAAAGAAAAGTACTCCTCGTATGTGGTATGTCGAGAGGAAACCAACTTGTATTGATATCCATACAAAAATGGTATGCTTTTGGACCACATTGACTTTGTTACCTAAAATATTGTATCATATCTTAATTAATATCTCTTATAGATCACCAGATAATAATAAGTGGATCACGTGTATACACATATACACATATACATATCTCAGTTTAAACTGGAAATAATGACGTGGATTCAACAGTTTGAGAGAAATATAATTCAGATTTGCTGTATGATTTGTATTATGTCTTGGGAAGGACCCGGACGATAGGAGTGTGTTGTTACTTTTCTCTGTAGTGACTGGGTCAGTTCATTAAATACATAAGAGTGGACAACATGGCTCGGCAAAGTTGTGTACTCATTCAGTTTGTCTTATGGGCGGTCTGTCTTTCGGGAGTGAACCGATTGCTTGATCCAGACTCGTCTAATTAATTACCAAGTTTGCTCGCGGCGTTATACAACCAAACTCTCTGAACAAACAGTATACTGACAGCAATAGCCTTGTGCAGTGTACGCCTTCTGTATCTTATGCATGAGACCACCTGCACGTGGTAAAACACTAGATATAAGGTAACTGTGTCCCCAGCAGAGACACGTGTCACCTTAACACGAACATATTATCATATACACTTGCACAGGAAAATTCGTTTGATGTCACATGTCTAACAGACAAAGCAAACACACATTGTTCGATGACGTTCTGAGTAATTCTCTAGAAGCAGCGTGCGACCATTTATGCATATTCTCATTGTGAGTGTTTCCAGCATGAACATTGTTAAGTAGTCATAGTTTACCATCATCGGCTTGTCCAGAAATGATCGCACAAACAGTTAATGTCTAGTACGTACGTTCTTTTGACAAAGAGTACTGGTGTAAAGGCAGACTATATGTAGGGTGGAAACAATTACCTGACGTTAGATTGCGATCTGGAAAGAACATAAAACATACTATTAGCTCAATCAATGTCATAACAACATGTTCAGAAGAGTTAGATATTTGAAACATTAATAACGGTGATTAGTTCTAGATATTAGTGAAGACATATCATGATGATCCCTGGTGGCGTAAAACAATAAACAAAGAAATAATGACCTCTTCGAATTCGATGCGTACCATGACAGGGGAATCATGTTAATTATTATTATGTTTTACAGATTAAGATGAAAATGCGGTAGGGAGGGTTTGTGTTATTCTGGCGCAAAATGGCCTTCCAGGCTGGCAAGGCTTATCATCAGCTCAGGGCCCTTGTCCCCTCTATACGCAGTCCAGACTTTTCGATGGAAGCGCTGCCTAGTCGAACCCATCAAGATCTTTCCGGAGAATGTGTACACGCCCCAACATTGCAGACTTCTCAGTTACCCAGAGGATGAGAGGGATGTGCTCGCGCTGGAGAACGCGGGTACTCCCCTGAGATCATGGGGTACTAAATCAAGGGCACAGAGAACAAGAGGGTAGTCTGACGACAGTGCACTTGTGATGCAAGTGAGACATTTCAAACACGAAGTCAGCACGCTTTTCCTGAATCTTGACAATCACGTTGCTGTCAAAAGGGACAGAAAATTCAATAATATGAATACATTCATAGGCTTTATGAAGCAAGACAGGATCAGCATCGAACCATGTCATCATGTCTTTAAAGATATACTGTTTCAGCCAAGAATCATGTTTGCGACTGGTGCGTGACTGATGCTAAGCAGCAAAAAGAAAGCATTCCTTTTCACGTTTAAGCCCTGCCCACTTCATCCAGGCGTGTATACAAGATGCAGTGGCTTCTCAGAAAGCTTCTCCAAAAAAGGACCGAATGGTTTACTCCCACCGGTGTACCGTCCAGCAGTACAGCACCATCAACAACATCAACTTGATTCATTCTGTCGAACAACATTGTTCAAAACGCTAAAAACAGCCGTGGAATCGATTGATTTCAGCATGAGTCACTAGAGGATCGGGTAAGTAAGCATGTGCAAAACTACACAATTTAATTCTATACTGAAGAGCCACCACATAATTCGACACACACACACACTCACCAGCAACACATTAAAGGCTTGTGTAAATCAAATAGTTGTACGGTAAAGTCAATACAACAAGGAAACTTCAGAATCCATTCATGAGGGACAGAATAATATGCTTTTTTATAGTCAGTGCAGCACATGGAGAGGCTGGGGTGTTTTAGGTTCTTCCAGATCATTTAGATCATTTTTTTGTACATTAAGTTGGTGCTTTTCACCCTCAACATACCTTTCCCGCTCCCTTCTCGCTTTCTTTATATTGCTTTTAGACACAGGGGAACAGTTTCCAATAACGGTTTCGAATGGCCCTGGATACAGGCCCTGGATCTGTATTACATTTGGTTATCTTTTTTCAGGCAATCAGGTAAGATGTAACAGACAAACGACCAAGTTATTTTTTCATGCATTGCCTGAATGCAATCACAGACCCAAGGTGATGCCTCGAGGTTACAGTCGCCTGGTAAAGATCACAACTTTTTCAAGAACATTTCACTGGCATCCGTGGCAGGCCGTTGATCATGTTCACCATGTTTTGAGTTGCCTGTAAAAATGCTTTTCATTATTTCTTAAGAGTTTATTTTGTTTGATAAATTTGTAATTCTTTTCCCATATATTTTCTTCCTTTCAGTCCAATCCTCTAATTTTGTCTCAAGGGAATCGACGTATCATGAAAGATCCTTGAATTGTTGTCAAGGAAGTATGCGTAAGATAAACAGAATACATGCAAGCATACATACAAGAACAACAAGATGTCAGCAAAATTGACTGTAACTGTTAACAGTCATATATTGGTGATATATCTCCAATACCAGAGTAAAAGACCACCAGGCGTCAACAAACAATTCCGACAACAAATTAGCTATCTCAGAACAAATGCAGACCAACCCCAACCACAAAATCAACTGGACAATACACAATACTGGCAACCAACCAGCCTGACTTTACCACACGGAATATAATTGAAATCATCTGGAAAGAACATAAAAGTATATACTATTAGTTCAATACTTGCTATAGCAAGTTCTGGAGATATAGAGATTTGCATCCTTAAACACTGCCACATGTACTAAATGATAGTAAAGACATACTGTGATCATGTCCCCTCTGGTGGCATCTAGTTTAGTGGGAATACATTCTATGCTGTGGGTTGTTTTGTTTAAAGACAGTGAAGAATAAACCATGATATTTTCGGCTCATTTCACATTAAAGGGTATGCACGCGTCTTTATATTTGTCCAAAGCCATCGGTCAGGCAGGAAAAACAGGATTCGCTGAGAAGACACTTTAAAAATGCACGAAAGAATCCGAATGTAAATATCATGCAGCGGAAAGGAGAAAGTAAAAAAATCTAACTGGGACCTAATTGGTGCGTCTATGAATAGCGTTGAAAGGCGAAACTATGTCTTTCTCTCTGTCTTCAATTTGATCGTGCCGGTTATGAAGAGCTAACAATGGTGGTCAAACGAGGGCAGTGATAAATGCAGGTGCCTGGCATGCCTGGACAGATTGTGATTCTGAAGTATTTAAGAGTTGATGGCTCATGAAAACTGTTGAAACACTGACGACGTTATTGCGAAAAACGTGGCAAAGACATGGCAAAAATCTTTATTGAGACTTAAAGGTCACGTGTACCCAAAATATCAAACATAATTAAAACGCAGTTATCATCATACATAAAATACATTGCTGATAAAGAAAAATACAAATGAAAGAAATTATAAGCGTATAATCGCAAATTAAAAGTGCGATGTTTTGTATTTGGATTTACCTCCCACGAAACGAAGCAGCCGAGATACCGAACCCAGTCAGAGCCGGTGGATGTGTACATAAGTGTAACGCAGCTTTTTCATTGGCAGATACGCTTAGCCGGCTCCTTGTTTATAGCTTATAAGCCCTATAGATGTTAACTGCATGTGCTCAGTGATTAAAGTTGTGCATTGCATATTTTCATGAACTACCAGACACGTAAATGTTCATAAACCAGACATTGAGTTTCCTCTGTGACAGGATCTGCTTGTGACAATCCACATGTTTTGGGGGTTTTTTTTGTAATGAAACGAGTAGATTATTTATTTGTTAGTGTACACCCCCCAAGATTAGACAACTGCTCACGAACTCATACTCCGGGCAGGCATACTGTTTCAAGCTCCGCAAACCTACTCACTCAGCATGCGTTATGAGCGCAACGCAGCATAGTTATTGAAACCACTTTCTCGCCCAGCTCTGGGGGAAAAATTAGTGAATCGTTTGAACTCCGATTTCCCGGGCTTTTTCATTTTTTTCAAATTTATAGGCTGAATTGGCATTTTTGATAATTTGTTTCGGTAAGTGCATACCGAAAGGTATCGGCATCTGCAAAGTTGTGTTTTACCTTACCTTTTATAAAAGTTTGTCGACTGATGGTGCTCTGGTTAGAACGGAAATGCGGTTGCAGTTAGTATCTAACAAATACCTTTTCGTGACAGAGAGTACCAATGGATAGATGGAATACACAGGAGGAAAATACTTACCTTGCTTTGAGCTGTGATCTGGAAAGAACATTAAAGTACACACTATTAGCCCAGTAATTACAACAATTTCAGAACATTTGGATATTTCCAACATTAGAAACAAATCAAATTTAGAGCTATTATAATTTCGTCACATACTTCTGATGTTGAAACACAGTATGTTGATTTCCTAAATGGTTTACGCTGTTGACGTAGACAAAGACAAAGAAGAATGAATCGTTATATTTTTTTCGGTCCATTACAGATTAAACGGAATTTACAAGTGTTCAAAAATGTCCGAAGATTCTCTAAACGACATAAAAGGCTTGCGTATCAGTTTCAGTAAACCGAATCAATTTGCTAATTCACATGTGACGTTAATATACGAAAGAATTCGAATGTAAATATAATGCAACGGAAAGCAAAAACTAAGCAAATCATATTTCACTGGGGCCTAACTGGCACCTGTGTGAATAGCATTGAAAGGCAAAACTTTCCTACACCCTGTCTTCTATTGGATGGCACCGGTTACATAAACTCAAAATGGTGACCAAACGAGTTAACAAATGGGTGTCTGTCCACTGCAGATAGGATGGAAATCGCCTTGTTGTTAATATCGAAGAATTATCTCCCCTCTTTGACAAAAGGTATTGATGTATAGGTGGAATATATAAGACAAACGTACTTACCTTGAGTTGGTTTGCGATCTGGAAAGAACACAGTAATATCTCATAGCCCAGTAATTCGTTCATAATAGCGAGTTCAGAAAATCTACAGCATTAAAAACTGTCAGATGTGCCCCAAACTAAATAGAAAAAGCAATGATAGCAATGACCCCTCTGGTGGCGTGACCCTTATATTGACTTAATAAATGTGTGTCTCTGTCGACCTATGGTGTCCTGGCTAGGATTGGAATCACCTTCCAGTTATTGTTTAAGAATTACTCATGAGTACCGATGTATGGATGGAATATCAAGGACAAAAGCACGTGCAATGCGTCAGTCTACGATCTGGAAAGAACATAAATGTAAATACTGTTAGCCCAGTAATTACAACAATTTCAGAACATTTGGATATTTACAACATTAGAGACTGTCCCAACAAAGAAGATAAAAACCGTGATATTTTTCGGTCCATTTCACGTAAAAGGGTATAAACAGCTCTTCATATTTTCCTAAAGCGATCGTTGAAGTAGGAAACATAAGATTCACTAAAAGTCAGAAAAAGGCGTCTGCGTTTGCGTATCAGACTTAATCAATTGCCAAATCATATATGACGTTTTATACACAAAAGAGTTCAATTGTAGATATGATACGGAGTAGGATTTTGAAGTATTTTACACCCTGCTGCCCAAGCAAACAGGCTAAAGCTACGACGTTCTTGCGAGTTATGTTGCAACGTAATTTGAAAAATTTCATAGAGACTTTACAAATGAGTGTGTCTGTCGACGTGTCGTGCTACGTCCAGGATGGGAATCGCCTTGTCGTTAATAACAAACATTTACCCCTTTGTTCTCTAAAATTGCTAATATATTGATGGAAAATAAAGGACGAAGGTACTTACCTTTCTTTGGTCTGCGATCTGGAAAGAAGATAACAGTACATACTATTAGCCAAATAATTGACCTAACATAAGTTCAGAAGATGTAGGGATTTAAACATTGAAAACAGTCACATATACTAGTTACTAGTATAGAAATACCATGATAATGACCCCTCTGCTAGAGTTAAACATGATACACACAAATAATGACCTCTCCGATATGTAAGTGGTCAGGGAAATCCCGTAAATTGAAACCATGTACATTTTCTTGAAAAATACTGTACATACGTCCAGTTGTGTGGGAAAATCTACAATGGCTTCAGTTAATATTGGATTGCGATCGGTTAATCAAAGCCATTGAGAGGTCTACAGAGGTTTAGAAGTATATTGAGAGAATAACCACCGAGGTACGAGTGATTACGGGAAATATGCCCGAGTTGAAATAATGTTCACAGTGCCGAGCCTTGGTGAGACACTGAACATTATTTCAATGAGGGCATATTTCCCATAACCACTCGTACCTTGTTGGCTATTCTCTCAATATACCTCTGTTTATTACCCATAATGTGATTTAAACAGAAGAAACACGGAATAGAAAACAACCGCAGACAGGATTTGTGCCTTTAAACAGCTGTTTCTTATTCATAGTGTATTAAACCTAACTTTAACAACACAACTACGCTACAGAAAATGGTACCTTGTAAACTATCTTTAAACTACATCAAAAGATATTTCTATGGAATAATCCAAATCAAATTTATGGCTATTACAATTTCGTCACATACTTCTGATGTTGAAACACAGTATGTTGATCTCCTAAATGGTTTACGCTGTTGACGTAGACAAAGACAAAGAAGAATGAATCGTTATATTTTTTTCGGTCCATTACAGATTAAACTGAATTTACAAGTGTTCAAAAATGTCCGAATTCTCTAAACGACATAAAAGGCTTGCGTATCAGTTTCAGTAAACCGAATCAATTTGCTAATTCACATGTGACGTTAATATACGAAAGAATTCGAATGTAAATATAATGCAACGGAAAGCAAAAACTAAGCAAATCATATTTCACTGGGGCCTAACCGGCACCTGTGTGAATAGCATTGAAAGGCAAAACTTTCCTACACCCTGTCTTCTATTGGATGGCACCGGTTACATAAACTCAAAATGGTGACCAAACGAGTTAACAAATGGGTGTCTGTCCACTGCAGATCGGATGGAAATCGCCTTGTTGTTAATATCGAAGAATTATCTCCCCTCTTTGACAAAAGGTATTGATGTATAGGTGGAATATATAAGACAAAAGTACTTACCTTGAGTTGGTTTGCGATCTGGAAAGAACACAGCAATATCTCATAGCCCAGTAATTCGTTCATAATAGCGAGTTCAGAAAATCTACAGCATTAAAAACTGTCAGACGTGCCCCAAACTAAATAGAAAAAGCAATGATAGCAATGACCCCTCTGGATTCTTTACAAAGACATAAGAACGCTTGCGTATAAGATTCTTGCCAATTCATAGACCATTATGTAAGTGCTGTTCTAAGGAATTCGAATATAAATATGATGCGGCGGAAAGCAAAAGGTAAGTAATCTTACTTCACCGAGACCTTACTGGTACGTCAAATTGGTGCTAAACATCTCTTACACCATTCCTTGAACTGACAGCGCTGGTTACAAACAAATTCAAAATGGTGACCATACAAGTCCCATTAAAAATGCAGAAACGGGCATTGGTAGGCAGGTTCAGATTCTCAAGCAAATTTGTGAAATATATTTGACGATGTCATTGCAACATAAGGTAGCAAAACCCTGATATTGATTCAAAAGATGTCGACTGATGGTACTGTACACAGAACGAAAATCACCTTGCAGGTGATATATAAGAAATACATTTTCTTCAAAAAGAGTGCTGTTAAACAATCCATGAACAAATAATGACCTCTTCAATGTGTATGTGGACAGGAAAAGGCCGTTACTACAGACCCTGAACCCTGATTTTGATTTAACAAATGTACGTCTGAGGATTTAGAGATTTACTACATTAAAAACTGCCACCCGTACTAGACACTAGTTTAGAACTATGATAAAAACTACTCCTCTGGCGACTTTAAACAATGTGTGTCTCTGCCGACTGTTGACAAAGAGTGCTGATGTATATGCGGTAAAAGTTCGCCATTTACCATTCGTTGGTCTGCGACCTGTAACGAACACAAAAGTACATATTATTAGCCCAATACTTGGTACAATAACACGTTCAGGAGGATATATATATATATATATGATTATGACATTAAAAAGTGTCACCTGCACAAGATATTAGTAAAGAAATACCATGATAATAAACAACTAGAAAGCAAGATTCGCTCAAAAGACACACCAAACGGCTTGCGTATAAGCTTCCACTAGCCAATACATATGTCAATTCATTTGTGACGGTCTATAGACGAAGGAATCGGAATGTAGATAAACCCAGGCAATTTTCAATGTCAGAACATCACTGAGTTAAGAAACCAGTCTGACACCAACAATTGCAGCCATCAATTCAAGACGAGGTATGATTATGTTTGTCAATGGAGCCACGCGACATGCAGTTTAGCATGCTGTTGAGATACAAATTGGTCTAAGAAGGTAGAGGAAGTATTGATAAATACACCTCGATTAAACGGATACACTGCTGGAGCAATGGTTGTACTGTTACGGTTAATAAACAGCCGTGACAAAAATATTTGCAATACATATGATTTGTGCAACTGACTGACTGTCTCAGAGTCAGGGGACAATAGAAACTTCTCAAGCTCAAACACCATTTTCCTGCTTTCACAATTAACTTGCTGAAAAAAGCGCAAAAAAATGATTTTTCAAATGCATTCTATCCCGGACGAGCCCCCAAAATTTGCCGTGACAAAAAGTATGTCTAATTCCTTTGCACCACTAAAATATAACACAGACAAGTCTAAAATATTTCAAAAATATGTTGAGCAAACAATAAGCAAGTCAGAATGAATTACAATTCAGATTTCTAGTACAATGCAGTTGAGTCACAGGTTAAAGTAATGAGTCACAAATATAAGATATCAACTCATCAGAATGTTGTCATTCTACAATGAGATCAGATACTAACTGAAGGTATTTTTCAAAGCTAGTGGCTAGGCAAGAAGTGTCAATCTTGCATGCAAGGTCAGATGTCGACAGACAGACGATGTCGCTATGCAGAGGCACACAACTCCAGTATAATCACGAATATAAATTCGCGCGCACGCGCACGCGTGTGTGTGTGTCTGTCTGCCTGTCTGTCTGCCTGTCTGTCTGCCTACCTGCCTGCCTGCTTGCCTGTCTGTCTGTCTGTCTGTCTGTCTGTCTGTGTTTGTGTGTGTCCGTCGACACAACAGCCACCTTACGGAGAGCATATATATATAGGAGCATGTTCTCTCTGTAGAAAGTCTCTGCTACATTGCATATAATTACAACTGGATACCTGGAGTCTCAGCAACACATCAAAAAGCTCATTCAAAAGCTTGGGAACAGGATCGATCATATCAATGAGTGTAATGTTCTTGTATCTCGCCGATGCATTGAACACTGGCAAATACCATTGAGATTCATCATATTCATTCTATGATACTTTGGAAATGTACCCCTTCATATCCAGAGCCTACATTTTCATATGCCTGTGCAATGTAGTTGTCTTTTTCTACCTCTTTTCAGTTCGATCAAGTCTTCATAATTATTTGGAAGCAATGGAACCTCTTGTTTCAACGGTATTCCTACCCAATAACTGCCTCTCGAAAATATGTGGTGCCTGTGCTATTTTTCCAGCGATTGTTTGTCACTGGTGCTATGAGAACTATTGTATGAGCAATGAGTCTGTGAACCTATCTGGCCTATATTGCCAACACAAGTCCACCCAAGATGCGTCCTTCTGGCGATAGGATCGCCTGGATGACCTTGGATATCTTCATACGACTGATGAAGCTGTAGGTAAACAGTTCCTTTTAAGAGATCACGTTTTGGGAATCTGATGTTCTGCAAATGATACCACTTGTCCCTATGCTTTTCCCAGTCAGTCACCTGCATATCACCTTTTACATGTGTCCCCATTTTAAAGACATTTCAAGATTGATGTCGTCACTTACACTTTCAGTTTGAAAACTGACAACTTGAACTGATACGTTTGCCATTCAATGCATTTACCAGACACTGTTTGCGTTGGTCCCTATAGCTAGAGTCCGAATTCTGTACCTATGTCGTCATTCAGATAGAACCCACTACTAGCATCATCCAGTAACGCATTCACACACGTCCTTCTTCTGAGAGAATAACTGGTACAGATCTGAGAGAGCTGCCAATGACTTCCTAGGCGCTGGTTTGAAAATGACAGTGTCACAGATAGATGATTTCTGATGATTGCCTCACAGAACACTTGTGTTTGTGTGTGCATGAAACTCTGAGTAACAAAAATGAAACAATCCAGTGTACTGGATATACATATACTCTCCTCCAAAAGACACGTTACACAGTAAAATTAATACTATTATTAATTTTGCGATCACTCATGTAGACAAAAAGTGGAAGTGGAATCAATTGTATAGTGCACAACCCTTAAGTTTTCTGCCCATCATGAAACACAGTTCCTTTCACTGCAGACGTCACTAGAAAGGAAAAACGCCTTCAGTAACGAGCGTGCCTTCCCCTAGCGTCCACCACTGCCTGACATCGACGACCCATGGAAGCAATAAGGTTGTGAACAGTCAGTCGTTCTTCCATCCCTCTTAGAGTCTGAAGGAGTTCCTGGTAACTCTGGGGTTGTGGACGACGTTGACGTACCTCTCAGCAGATACCATATAATAGAGGGACGGCCCTCAAGCCAATGCGCGAAACCATCCGCGCTACGGCTTGTACTGCGCAGCCTATCCGGAAGCTTCGAGGAACGTGTGTTCACCTCAGTCATAGATTTTGCGTATTTTCATAACAAAGGTAAGATTTAGTTTTTCTCATTTATTCTCATGTACATACACATATTTGTAAGAGTGCATCTGAGGGTTTTAGTGGTGCTAAAGCGTATACATGTCTTTGTATTTGATGAATGCTGTCATGTGTGATCGTTGGTCTGTGAGGACAATGGCAGCGGTGCAAAATCGGCGAAAGTCCCGATTTTGATTTTCAATAACAGCTACTAATTTTCAATAATAATCCTTAGTTACCGGGATGTAATAAAAGCGGATTAGATAAAGTTTGGTTTAGTGGTATTTATAAATCTGTGGAGGCCGTATAATTCCTTATTTTGACTCCTGCAATACGACGAAATGTGAATGTTTTCTGAAATATTTACTCCACAACACTTGATTTCCGCACGCTTTCACAATAACAGCTTACTACTAGCATTTTTAAAATAGGTATGTGAACACTTACGGCGAATTCCTCTTTGCTTGGTGCTAAATTTATATGGCTATGATCGGTAGTTTATTTTTTATGATTTTTTTACGTACACCCGCATTTGCATCATAAACTGCACATATCAGATACCATGTAGCAGACGACACAACATTAATTTTGTTTGTTATTATGACCCGAATATATGTTTAATCCATTCTTCAAAAGTCTCATGCACTTATGGGTTGTACATAATTGTACATATTTCCATTTTTTTTCATTGTGATGATTATGCTTGTAGCAAATATCATTATTTTTCATGAAATAATATATTTTTCTGTTTTGATCATTTTTCTTCTTAATGAAGTTTAATTATGATTTAAAGTACCTTATTCAGCTTTATACTTATATCATTACACCAATCATAGCATAAACTTATTATTTTGTCTTGTAGATGCCCAGGAAAAAGAAAGTTCAATGAACAGTTCTTGATTGCAGGTAAGTAATAATGGAAGTAATATTCAAAATGGTGTCTCTGTTAACTAAGGATGCACACCAAAGAAATCATTTCATTGGATGAACAATTGTTGATAAAAAGTTGATAATTTGTAGTTATTGGTACTTATTTAATCTATAGGTGTTTGTATTATCCGTTATCTGCAGAAAACAAGTTTGAAATATCAAAACGTTTGCATAGTCAAGAATTAATTTTGCTTCTTTTCTTATGTAAGGAAAGATACAGTCTTAATTAAGTGCAATATTCCCATCTTGAGAGTAAGTAAACAGATCTTGTTTGAAAGAGCATTGACAACCAGCTATCATGTATTTTCAACAAGTATTTTGAGCACTGAATTCATGTTATTTTTTCTTTAAGATCAAAATTGTTCCTCTCCTTTTTTCAGTTCAATAGATGTACTGTGTGACAAACAGTGGAAGTCATTCTTCATTGACCTCACTTATGAACGTACAGACACCCCATGCCAGCAGGAACAGACAGATTATGATGGCTGTTCTGCCATTAATTCTGCGGTTTAGCAAAAACTGGGTGAAGATGTGAATAAGTCTGTGATGGCTGCTGACTTTTTCTATACAGGTGTGCATACTCTAAATAAAATCTTCGTGTATGCACATCTGATGATATATGATCCAAAGTCCCTCTCGAGAGCTTGATAATGAGCTTCAATGGCAAAACCCATTGAACACATAGTGTAACTGTATTCTCACAATAACTATGAAATATATAAAGAAATTGACTGTCCAGATAACTTGGTTTTGTCTTCAACTATAAAATCGTTTGTGACATGGGAATCTCTACTAAGGGCTTTTACAGTTTGAGTCAGATCATGACCAAGTATTGAACCTGACTGTGATGCATCCATCATAGGGTTGCAAATACACTATCTTTCAGGCATCCATCATTTGAACATCACTTGCAAGACGCAAGACCTTTGAACTGTGTTTTCCATCAGGTTTCAAACTGTGGTTTGATGGTTATTCTCTTAAAGATATCCGTGGACGAAGTTGTGTACAGATTTGATATTTTTCATTTACAATATCATGTTTTAATATTTTAAAAAATTAGTATATTCTTTAGTGTTAGTCTCAATTTCAAACAGTTGACATTCATATTTGTTTTTAATGAAAGCTTGAAAGAATATTATCTAAATAGTTGTATTTAGCAATACATATACATTTATTGTTCTTTTATAAAACATAAAACATAACATCACAATTACACCTGCAGTCCCAGTCAGTTGCAATTCCGGTATTTTCGGAAAGGTATGTGACAAATTTTTCATGGTAAGTGTCATGATAAAATTAAAGTTATGAACCCTATGAAAATAATTAATTTCATTGGGTGGTGTGTTTGGGGGGATGCCTCACGACCTTTATATCGTGACAAGTTCAAGTTCTCAAGTCATTGCTTCATTGCTTCATTCCCTCTCAATCTACTGTGAAAGAAACGGTCAAATGGTCACAAAATCAACTATACGCGGTTACTGAAAACGCTATCTCTGTATTGCCCAGGAATATGCACCAGCTCTGTCCTGAAGTTATAGTTATCCCTGCCCAAACTCTAACACCTCCTGCCCACAGTTGCGTTGATAACGTTCATTACGTCGACGATAGGTCTATACGTGCTCTGCCATCAGCTCACCATTCCACTGGTCTAGTCGATATCTTGTCCTCCAGTGTAGACGTTCTCTGCGGTGGCGCCGTGTCAGGACGTCACATCTTGCCGGACGTCTGGGGCTGATTCCGTGAAACCGACGACAGTTGCTGACAGTCTGACTGGAGATGTTTCTCAAACCAGGGATGCTTGGTGGCTGAACGGAAGCGATCACGGAGGTGTTGAACTCGGCTGCATCGATCTTGAGAAGGGGTGGTAACTTTCCCTCACTTTGGTCTATCAGAAAGACTTCCAGTGGCTGCGAATCGCATCCATAACCTGTTTATGGTTGCCCTAGACACGGTGAACTGCCTTGAAATTTGAGCTTGACTGGTCCCAGACTGCAGTCTACCAATAGCGTTGTTACGTTGAGCGTTTGATAATCTTGGCATTGTTTCACACTTCAGTATTCTCAAAACGATTGCTTTGCTTTCGTTGCGTCGAGAACCCGTGTGTTTTATAGCCAATGTTCATATCTCAATACATGTGCAACACAACACCCTGTGCTTCATGACTTTTGCTGCGTTTGTGCGACATGTTTTTCATGTTTGGCGTTGTCTCAGTTGTGTGTTATCATCTTTTATATTGTGAAATCATTGTTTTTAATTTTGTAGAATGTTGTATGGCAATTCATTGCCTAATTTCTCAATCCCAATCCCATCAACCTCTCTTCTTCTGTCTTAGGTTAGCAACTGCTTCATCTAACATATGTGCAAATTTATCGATGTCCTCTGCACAGTCTTAACGAATAGGTTTCAAAGCTTTCCAATTTTCAATCATTTTGACGTCTCCAGTGAACACAGGAACTGAGAGAGGTTTAAGCTGCATACACATGTCATTTCGTGCTGCTGTACTACGTGACTGTAGCATAAAACAACTTGGCTCTTTTCTGCAAGTTGGTTGCCTACGCAACATGGTTGCTTTGGGTTCATGAGTGGATTCTACAGAAACATTACTTTTGACATCCTCTTTTTCCCAGCCTATCAGTTGTGTAAATTGACCGCGATGTGCCTTTGTGCTGTGTTCATAGCTTTAGTAGTGTCAATGCAACTGATTTTGGTTTCAATTTCCTCCACTTTCCCAGTCGATTTATCCATGTAACATAAGCCAAGGAAAACACCATGGCATCTAGTATGACCTTGTTCTGAAGAGAATGTATGTGTCTATGCGTACCCGAACAGTCCTCACAGAAGGTAAATCCTTCTCTGTCAAATTATTCTTAGCTTTTGTAATTTGTTTTCTTGTGATAAAGTGTCAAAATGTTCTTAATATAAGACCGTCATTTGTCTACAACATTCGACATTCAGTATTAAGATATCATTTGTATAGCCATACTGTTTAAGAATGTTAACAGACACAGTGTTGCAGTTTTACCTTACACTGGCACACTGTCAAATACACTATCAAAGATACAAGCAGGTAAGTGAAATACCCAAGCTCTGCTGCCATTCATTATAAGGAAACGCTGAATGTCATGTCACTTTCTGACTTTATTCTGACTGTCTCAAAATAAGGTCTTCCTCGGAAAAGCTCAAATATCTATGTGATCCTCCCTAGCTGTCATGTGTCACCTCGTTCACCAATTCCCCACGAGACGCACTTGGTTTTTGCCATGCAATGTGTGTTTTTAACACCTCAAAACCGGAAACGCATCCGGCGCGTTTGCGATCGCAAAACTTCTGGAACACTATATCTTGAATTTGAAAGTGCCGGCTACAAAGAACTCAAAAGGGTGACCAAAGGAGGCCAACAAAAATCCAGGCGGCTGGCATTCGTAGTCACAGTAAATTTCTGACGTACATAACAGCCGACTGCTCAGCCAAAGTGGTGAAAGATATTTCACAGTGTTCTTGCGAATGATATGACAAGGAAATTAGAAAACTTTATAGGGACGTAGCAAATGTGTGTCTCTGTCGACGCGTGGTGCTTCGGCTAGGATGCAAGGACCTTGCAGTTAATATCTAAGAATGACTTTCTGTTGACAATGAGTATTGCAGGTAGAATATAAAACACGACAGCACTTACCTGGTCTTGGTCTGCGATCTGGAAAAAACATACAACAACTTACAAATAATCCCCTAAACCGGCATAATAACTATTTCAGAAGATTTAGAGATACAGTACACCTCTCTCGTGAGTTTCTTAAAGCCGTTAAATTAGACCCTGGACCCCAATTGTTACTTAACAAATGCAGCTGTCAACTGATGGTGCTGCCACTAGAAGACTAATACGCTAAAACTGTCACACGTATTGATGACGACAATGACCCCTCTGTTGGCGTTAAACAACTCGCCTGGTAGCTTTAAACAAGCTACGAACATATAATGTCGTCTCCGATGCGTATTTGGACAGTGAAAACCCTGTACCCTGATTCTGACTTATCAAATGTGTGTCTCTGTCGACTGATGGTGCTGTGACAAGGTTGGATATGATTTTGCAGTCGACATCTAAGAATTAATTGTTAACCTTGAGTACTGATGTCCAGGCATGACACTACCTCCCGTGATGCAGACATGAACACAGCGGGACTGAGCGTGATATTTTGAATTTTCACAATCCCACCGTCACGTTCACTGATCAGTAGTAACATATCCCAGCTTGAGTTGACCAGATACAGTTGATAGTGTCAGGAGATATAGAGATGAACCCAGGCCCTATCTGGGAGATGACTGTCAGGTGACAGTAAAGAAATTAATTAAGGCGGACGTACAATCTATAAGAGCAGAGATTGTAGATGTTAGACGTCAGGTGGAAAAGGATAAGAAATAACAAGAAAGAACGGGAAGAGATAAAGTCAGATGTAGTTAAACTGAAAGAGAAACATGAGAGTATGGAGAGTTATGTTGAGCACCTAGAGTTCCGGATGAGACCACGGGAGACGGGGAAGGAGAATCAACATGATTCCATATGGTATTGAGGACATGCCCAATGAACTTACACAGAGTAATCACGAAGTAATGGAAGTGCTTCCTAACGCTTGGAAAGTGAATGATATGTCACCGCTTGATGAAAGTTACATCGAAATGGCACACTATTTAGGTAAGAACTCAAGTAAGATCTATGATCGTGCGCATGTGCCATTGCCTCAGAGGCATATTGTCGGTTCATTCAGATATATCTGTCGTGGCGGAGATTTCAATGCGAGGACAGGAAATGACCCGGACTTTTTTGAGGATGACATACTTGAATATATAGAAACAGACACGTGAAATTGGAAATTTCTGGTAGATCAATATAACCTCGCAAGATTCTCCGTCGACATACCTACTAATTCATTTGGACGATATTTGTTAGAATTATGTGCTGTTTTAAATATACATATCATGAATGGGAGATGCGGAGCAGACAAAAATACTGGAGATTTTATATTTATCAGGATAATGGGGGCCAGCGTAATTGATTAATATAATATTATTTCATCATCGTGTGTTCTCGTCCTGCACGCCCTCCCAGTCACGATGACATTTACTACACCACAGAAGCAGGAATATGACGTAATAAGAGATGAATCGAATTAAAGTTTTAACTTTGTTCGGAATGAAGAAAAAACGGATGAGTTTAGAGAAAATATGTTCTCAGAGAATTTACAGGCTTACTCGATAAATGTTTAGATATAGTCTTTAGTGATATCAATCAGAATGTAGAATATATAGTAGAGGCTTTGTGTTCAGCTGCAATGGGTATGAAACGACAAATGACACAAAGATATTTTAGTTAGAACAGCCCATGGTTTGATAGTGAATGTAGGCGTTTGAAAGCTGAGCGTTGACTTAAATTAAATCAGTTCAGAATTAATAAAGACAAACAGCACTTAGATGAGTATCATTTAGTTAGAAACCTATATAACACTAAGTGTAAGCAGAAAGGAATAGAGTTCTATAAACAAAAACGTGAATGATAAACAGTCTGCTAAATGTGATATCAGTACACGTGAGTGGTTTGAACATTCGAAACAACTGTTTGCGTCCACCAGCAATGATGTAACGTAGGATGTAAGCGCTGGCAACGGGAGCACTAATGTACATACAAGCACACCAACTGACCTTGACCTATTGACTAACGATATTCTAGATTCACTTATTACCAGACAAGAAATTATAGATAGTATAAGACACTTAGAGGTAAATAAAGCATCGAGTGTTGATGATATTTTACCTGAATGTATTAGACACTATGAAGATATTCTATTCCCTTAATTTGAGGTATTTTTATTGTTATTTTAGATAGTGCGATAACTTTCCATCGTCTTGAACTACTGGAATTATTATCCCAATTTAAAAAACATTAATAGCATTAATAACATTGATAATTATAGAGGTATAAATATGTTAAACATATTGGGAAAGGTTTGGTCTATATCATCAACAAGAGACTGATTTTGGGGCAAATCTTTATACTAAATTCAATTGTTCAAAAGTGTCGAAATACAAAAGGGAAATAAAATGTATACTTTGTTGATTTAAGAACGCATTTGATTCAATAAAGACTGAACAAATTTGGGGAGGTAATGTAAAAACATGGTAAAAGCTCTAAGATGTATAATTTGCTTCGGAAGATATATGGTAATGTGCAAGTTTGCATCAGAAATAATCATGGAATCTCAGTTGCCTTCAATTGCAATGTTGGGCTTAGACAAGGCTGCATTTTGAGTCCATTTCTCTTCTCAATGTTCATTAATGAATTTGCTACGATAACACAACAGAATGGTGCCCATGGTATCCAGTTACACCCCTATTTGACACACTTATTTTTGTTGTTGTTTGCTGACGATGTTTGCGACTACTGTTGTTGGATTACAAAGGCATATGCATGAGTTGCAGTGAGGCAGGATTAACTGTTAATATTGAGAAAACCAAAATAGTTGCACTCAAAAATGGGAGCTGAAAATGGTAGAGCCAATCCAACTCTCACAATCGTATAATATCTGTGAGTCTGCTTCACTAATCGTCTTGGCTCTTCAACACATGCTATATTGCTCCACACAAGCCAGAAAGGTACTCATTGCAGTTCTCAAAAGTATTCACAAACTCCTAGATATTGATTATCACTCATACACAAAATATGTGATACAAAAAGCCTTCCTCTTCTATTGTATAGTTCAAAAGTATGGGGTTTCAATCAGTTTGACCTAATTGAGAAAATACATTTATATACTTGCAAGAAAGTTTCAGAAGTGAAAGCAAGTACACCTAATACTATGGTATATGGAGATTATGGAAGATTTTCCATACACATTTTTGCTAAAGCTAGAATAATAAAATATTGGATACGCCGGTTAAATATGTTATCTGATAGATACCCTAGTCAGTGCTATGATGTGATGCTAATGTACGATAAGAACGGGAAGGCTGAAAGATACACACACACACACACACACACACACACACACACACACACACACACACATACACACACACACACACACACACACACACACACAAATGGGCTTTCATTGTGAAGTACATGTCCCTATTATAGAATGTTTAAATCCCCTATATACAGGGGAAATTATCTGTTTTCATTTAATATTAACAAATCCCGAAAGACATTTGCAGATATCATAAAATAGAAAGAGAGCACTGATACATCATAACAACGACCCATCTAGGGTTTTGAACAATCCATGAACAAATAATCATTTTTCCGATAAGTGTGTGGAGAGAGAAAACATCATACTCTCATTCTGACGAAGCAACTGTGTCTCTGTAATAGAAACAGTTTTTAAGAGAGTGTACTAATGTATAGGTATAATATGAAAGAAGAAATCACTTACCTCGTGATGAGCCTCGACCTGAAAAGAACATAAAAGTATCCAGTATGAGTCCGATAATTCGAATAATAACAATGTCAGAAGATTTCGAGTTTCGGCACCCTGAAGGCTGTCATATCTACCACACGTCAGCGATGTTCTATCATACTAACTGCCCCGTACCCTCATTCTCACGCAACAAATGTGTCTCTGTCGACTCATGGTACATTCACAAGGTTGGATGTGATTTATCATTCAGCATAATAGAAACACTTGTTCAAAGAGAGAGGTAATGTATAGATATATCAGAAGGAAAAAGTCATTTACCTGCCGTTGAGTCTCGAACTGAAAAGAACATAAAAGTATACAGTATGAGTCCGATAATTCGAATGATAACAATGCCAGAAGATTTCCAGTTTCGGCAACCTGAAGGCTGTCATATGTATCACACGTCAGCGATGTTATATCATACTAACTGCCCATCTAGGGCTTTAAACAACCCATCAACAAATATTCGCTTTTCTGATAAGTATGTGGAGAGGGAAAGCAGCATACCCTCATGCTGACGAAACAAATGTGTAACTGTCGACTCATGGTGCTGTGACAAGGTTGGATGTGGTTTGGAACTCATCATAATAGAAACAGTTCTTAAGAGAGAGTACTAATGTATAGGTATAATATGAAAGAAGAAATCACTTACGTGGTGTTGAGCCTCGACCTGAAAAGAACATGAAAGTACACAGGATTAGTCCGATAGTTCGAATGACAACAATGTCAGAAGATTTCCAGTTTCGGCAACCTGAAGGCTGTCATATGTATCACACGTCAGCGATGTTATATCATACTAACTGCCCATCTAGGGCTTTAAACAACCCATCAACAAATATTCGCTTTTCTGATAAGTATGTGGAGAGGGAAAGCAGCATACCCTCATGCTGACGAAACAAATGTGTAACTGTCGACTCATGGTGCTGCGACAAGGTTGCATGTGATTTAGAACTCATCGTAATAGAAATACTTCTTAAAAGAGAGTACTAATGTATAGGTATAATATGAAAGAAGAAATCACTTACGTGGTGTTGAGCCTCGACCTGAAAAGAACATGAAAGTACACAGGATTAGTCCGATAGTTCGAATGACAACAATGTCAGAAGATTTCCAGTTTCGGCAACCTGAAGGCTGTCATATGTATCACACGTCAGCGATGTTATATCATACTAACTACCCATCTAGGGCTTTAACAACCCATCAACAAATATTCGCTTTTCTGATAAGTATGTGGAGAGGGAAAGCATCATACCCTCATTCTGACGAAACAAATGTGTAACTGTCGACTCATGGTGCTGTGACAAGGTTGGATGTGATTTAGAACTCATCGTAATAGAAATACTTCTTAAAAGAGAGAACTAATGTATAGGTATGATATGAAAGAAGAAATCACTTACCTGGTGTTGAGCCTTGAAATGAAAAGAACATGAAAGTACACAGGATTAGTCCGACAATTCCAATGATAACAATGTCAGATTTCGAGTTTCAGCAACCTGAAGGCTGTCACATGTATCACACACCAGCCATGATTTATCATAATAACGGCCCATCTTTTGGTTTAAAGAAGCCACGAACAAATAGTCTTCTTTCTCATGAGTATGTGGAGAGGGAAAACCCCGTACCCTCATTCTCACATAACAAATGTGTCTCACTCGTCTCATGGTACTGTGACAAGGTTGGATGTGATTTATCATTCAGCATAATAGAAACACGTGCTCAGAGAGAGAGTTAATGTATAGATATAACCTGAAGGAAAAAGTCATTTACCTGCCATTGAGTCTCGACCTGAAAAGAACATGAAAGTACACAGGATTAGTCCGACAATTTCAATGATAACAATGTCAGAAGATTTCGAATTTCAGCAACCTGAAGGCTGTCATATGTACCACACGTCAGCGATGTTATATCATAATAACTGCAAATCCAGGGCTTTAAACCACTCATCAACAAATGTTCCCTTTTCTGATAAGTATGTTGAGAGGGAAAGCATCATACCCTCATTCTGACGAAACAAATGTGTCTCTGTCGACTCATGGTGATGTGACAAGGTTGGATGTGGTTTGGAACTCATCGTAATAGAAATACTTCTTAAGAGAGAGTACTAATGTATAGGTATAATATGAAAGAAGAAATCACTTACCTGGTGTTGAGCCTCGACCTGAAAAGAACATGAAAGTACACAGGATTAGTCCGACAATTCCAATGATAACAATGTCAGAAGATTTCCAGTTTCGGCAACCTAAAGGCTGTCATATGTACCACACGTCAGCGATGTTACATCATACTAACTACCCATCTAGGGCTTTAAACCACCCATCAACAAATATTCGCTTTTCTGATAAGTATGTGGAGAGGGAAAGCATCATACCCTCATTCTGACGAAACAAATGTGTAACTGTCGACTCATGGTGCTGTGACAAGGTTGGATGTGATTTAGAACTCATCGTAATAGAAATACTTCTTAAAAGAGAGAACTAATGTATAGGTATGATATGAAAGAAGAAATCACTTACCTGGTGTTGAGCCTCGACCTGAAAAGAACATGAAAGTACACAGGATTAGTCCGACAATTTCAATGATAACAATGTCAGAAGATTTCGAATTTCAGCAACCTGAAGGCTGTCATATGTACCACACGTCAGCGATGTTATATCATACTAACTGCAAATCCAGGACTTTAAACCACCCATCAACAAATGTTCCCTTTTCTGATAAGTATGTTGAGAGGGAAAGCATCATACCCTCATTCTGACGAAACAAATGTGTCTCTGTCGACTCATGGTGCTGTGACAAGGTTGGATGTGGTTTGGAACTCATCATAATAGAAACAGTTCTTAAGAGAGAGTACTAATGTATAGGTATAATATGAAAGAAGAAATCACTTACGTGGTGTTGAGCCTCGACCTGAAAAGAACATGAAAGTACACAGGATTAGTCCGATAGTTCGAATGACAACAATGTCAGAAGATTTCCAGTTTCGGCAACCTGAAGGCTGTCATATGTATCACACGTCAGCGATGTTATATCATACTAGCTACCCATCTAGGGCTTTAACAACCCATCAACAAATGTTCGCTTTTCTGATAAGTATGTGGAGAGGGAAAGCATCATACCCTCATTCTGACGAAACAAATGTGTAACTGTCGACTCATGGTGCTGTGACAAGGTTGGATGTGATTTAGAACTCATCGTAATAGAAATACTTCTTAAAAGAGAGAACTAATGTATAGGTATGATATGAAAGAAGAAATCACTTACGTGGTGTTGAGCCTCGACCTGAAAAGAACATGAAAGTACACAGGATTAGTCCGATAGTTCGAATGACAACAATGTCAGAAGATTTCCAGTTTCGGCAACCTGAAGGCTGTCATATGTATCACACGTCAGCGATGTTATATCATACTAACTACCCATCTAGGGCTTTAACAACCCATCAACAAATATTCGCTTTTCTGATAAGTATGTGGAGAGGGAAAGCATCATACCCTCATTCTGACGAAACAAATGTGTAACTGTCGACTCATGGTGCTGTGACAAGGTTGGATGTGATTTAGAACTCATCGTAATAGAAATACTTCTTAAAAGAGAGAACTAATGTATAGGTATGATATGAAAGAAGAAATCACTTACCTGGTGTTGAGCCTTGAAATGAAAAGAACATGAAAGTACACAGGATTAGTCCGACAATTCCAATGATAACAATGTCAGATTTCGAGTTTCAGCAACCTGAAGGCTGTCACATGTATCACACACCAGCCATGATTTATCATAATAACGGCCCATCTTTTGGTTTAAAGAAGCCACGAACAAATAGTCTTCTTTCTCATGAGTATGTGGAGAGGGAAAACCCCGTACCCTCATTCTCACATAACAAATGTGTCTCACTCGTCTCATGGTACTGTGACAAGGTTGGATGTGATTTATCATTCAGCATAATAGAAACACGTGCTCAGAGAGAGAGTTAATGTATAGATATAACCTGAAGGAAAAAGTCATTTACCTGCCATTGAGTCTCGACCTGAAAAGAACATGAAAGTACACAGGATTAGTCCGACAATTTCAATGATAACAATGTCAGAAGATTTCGAATTTCAGCAACCTGAAGGCTGTCATATGTACCACACGTCAGCGATGTTATATCATAATAACTGCAAATCCAGGGCTTTAAACCACTCATCAACAAATGTTCCCTTTTCTGATAAGTATGTTGAGAGGGAAAGCATCATACCCTCATTCTGACGAAACAAATGTGTTACTGTCGACTCATGGTGATGTGACAAGGTTGGATGTGGTTTGGAACTCATCGTAATAGAAATACTTCTTAAGAGAGAGTACTAATGTATAGGTATAATATGAAAGAAGAAATCACTTACCTGGTGTTGAGCCTCGACCTGAAAAGAACATGAAAGTACACAGGATTAGTCCGACAATTCCAATGATAACAATGTCAGAAGATTTCCAGTTTCGGCAACCTAAAGGCTGTCATATGTACCACACGTCAGCGATGTTACATCATACTAACTACCCATCTAGGGCTTTAAACCACCCATCAACAAATATTCGCTTTTCTGATAAGTATGTGGAGAGGGAAAGCATCATACCCTCATTCTGACGAAACAAATGTGTAACTGTCGACTCATGGTGCTGTGACAAGGTTGGATGTGATTTAGAACTCATCGTAATAGAAATACTTCTTAAAAGAGAGAACTAATGTATAGGTATGATATGAAAGAAGAAATCACTTACCTGGTGTTGAGCCTCGACCTGAAAAGAACATGAAAGTACACAGGATTAGTCCGACAATTTCAATGATAACAATGTCAGAAGATTTCGAATTTCAGCAACCTGAAGGCTGTCATATGTACCACACGTCAGCGATGTTATATCATACTAACTGCAAATCCAGGGCTTTAAACCACCCATCAACAAATGTTCCCTTTTCTGATAAGTATGTTGAGAGGGAAAGCATCATACCCTCATTCTGACGAAACAAATGTGTCTCTGTCGACTCATGGTGCTGTGACAAGGTTGGATGTGGTTTGGAACTCATCATAATAGAAACACTTCTTAAGAGAGAGTACTAATGTATAGGTATAATATGAAAGAAGAAATCACTTACGTGGTGTTGAGCCTCGACCTGAAAAGAACATGAAAGTACACAGGATTAGTCCGATAGTTCGAATGACAACAATGTCAGAAGATTTCCAGTTTCGGCAACCTGAAGGCTGTCATATGTATCACACGTCAGCGATGTTATATCATACTAGCTACCCATCTAGGGCTTTAACAACCCATCAACAAATGTTCGCTTTTCTGATAAGTATGTGGAGAGGGAAAGCATCATACCCTCATTCTGACGAAACAAATGTGTAACTGTCGACTCATGGTGCTGTGACAAGGTTGGATGTGATTTAGAACTCATCGTAATAGAAATACTTCTTAAAAGAGAGAACTAATGTATAGGTATGATATGAAAGAAGAAATCACTTACGTGGTGTTGAGCCTCGACCTGAAAAGAACATGAAAGTACACAGGATTAGTCCGATAGTTCGAATGACAACAATGTCAGAAGATTTCCAGTTTCGGCAACCTGAAGGCTGTCATATGTATCACACGTCAGCGATGTTATATCATACTAACTACCCATCTAGGGCTTTAACAACCCATCAACAAATATTCGCTTTTCTGATAAGTATGTGGAGAGGGAAAGCATCATACCCTCATTCTGACGAAACAAATGTGTAACTGTCGACTCATGGTGCTGTGACAAGGTTGGATGTGATTTAGAACTCATCGTAATAGAAATACTTCTTAAAAGAGAGAACTAATGTATAGGTATGATATGAAAGAAGAAATCACTTACCTGGTGTTGAGCCTTGAAATGAAAAGAACATGAAAGTACACAGGATTAGTCCGACAATTCCAATGATAACAATGTCAGATTTCGAGTTTCAGCAACCTGAAGGCTGTCACATGTATCACACACCAGCCATGATTTATCATAATAACGGCCCATCTTTTGGTTTAAAGAAGCCACGAACAAATAGTCTTCTTTCTCATGAGTATGTGGAGAGAGAAAACCCCGTACCCTCATTCTCACATAACAAATGTGTCTCACTCGTCTCATGGTACTGTGACAAGGTTGGATGTGATTTATCATTCAGCATAATAGAAACACGTGCTCAGAGAGAGAGTTAATGTATAGATATAACCTGAAGGAAAAAGTCATTTACCTGCCATTGAGTCTCGACCTGAAAAGAACATGAAAGTACACAGGATTAGTCCGACAATTTCAATGATAACAATGTCAGAAGATTTCGAATTTCAGCAACCTGAAGGCTGTCATATGTACCACACGTCAGCGATGTTATATCATAATAACTGCAAATCCAGGGCTTTAAACCACTCATCAACAAATGTTCCCTTTTCTGATAAGTATGTTGAGAGGGAAAGCATCATACCCTCATTCTGACGAAACAAATGTGTTACTGTCGACTCATGGTGATGTGACAAGGTTGGATGTGGTTTGGAACTCATCGTAATAGAAATACTTCTTAAGAGAGAGTACTAATGTATAGGTATAATATGAAAGAAGAAATCACTTACCTGGTGTTGAGCCTCGACCTGAAAAGAACATGAAAGTACACAGGATTAGTCCGACAATTCCAATGATAACAATGTCAGAAGATTTCCAGTTTCGGCAACCTAAAGGCTGTCATATGTACCACACGTCAGCGATGTTACATCATACTAACTACCCATCTAGGGCTTTAAACCACCCATCAACAAATATTCGCTTTTCTGATAAGTATGTGGAGAGGGAAAGCATCATACCCTCATTCTGACGAAGCAAATGTGTAACTGTCGACTCATGGTGCTGTGACAAGGTTGGATGTGATTTAGAACTCATCGTAATAGAAATACTTCTTAAAAGAGAGAACTAATGTATAGGTATGATATGAAAGAAGAAATCACTTACCTGGTGTTGAGCCTCGACCTGAAAAGAACATGAAAGTACACAGGATAAGTCCGACAATTTCAATGATAACAATGTCAGAAGATTTCGAATTTCAGCAACCTGAAGGCTGTCATATGTACCACACGTCAGCGATGTTATATCATACTAACTGCAAATCCAGGGCTTTAAACAACCCATCAACAAATGTTCCCTTTTCTGATAAGTATGTTGAGAGGGAAAGCATCATACCCTCATTCTGACGAAACAAATGTGTCTCTGTCGACTCATGGTGCTGTGACAAGGTTGGATGTGGTTTGGAACTCATCATAATAGAAACAGTTCTTAAGAGAGAGTACTAATGTATAGGTATAATATGAAAGAAGAAATCACTTACGTGGTGTTGAGCCTCGACCTGAAAAGAACATGAAAGTACACAGGATTAGTCCGATAGTTCGAATGACAACAATGTCAGAAGATTTCCAGTTTCGGCAACCTGAAGGCTGTCATATGTATCACACGTCAGCGATGTTATATCATACTAGCTACCCATCTAGGGCTTTAACAACCCATCAACAAATGTTCGCTTTTCTGATAAGTATGTGGAGAGGGAAAGCATCATACCCTCATTCTGACGAAACAAATGTGTAACTGTCGACTCATGGTGCTGTGACAAGGTTGGATGTGATTTAGAACTCATCGTAATAGAAATACTTCTTAAAAGAGAGAACTAATGTATAGGTATGATATGAAAGAAGAAATCACTTACCTGGTGTTGAGCCTTGACCTGAAAAGAACATGAAAGTACACAGGATTAGTCCGACAATTCCAATGATAACAATGTCAGATTTCGAGTTTCAGCAAGCTGAAGGCTGTCACATGTATCACACACCAGCCATGATGTATCATAATAACGGCCCATCTTTTGGTTTAAAGAAGCCACGAACAAATAGTCTTCTTTCTCATGAGTATGTGGAGAAGGAAAACCCCGTACCCTCATTCTCACATAACAAATGTGTCTCACTCGTCTCATGGTACTGTGACAAGGTTGGATGTGATTTATCATTCAGCATAATAGAAACACGTGCTCAAAGAGAGAGGTAATGTACAGATATAACCTGAAGGAAAAAGTCATTTACCTGCCATTGAGTCTCGACCTGAAAAGAACATGAAAGTACACAGGATTAGTCCGACAATTTCAATGATAACAATGCCAGAAGATTTCGAATTTCAGCAACCTGAAGGCTGTCATATGTACCACACGTCAGCGATGTTATATCATAATAACTGCAAATCCAGGGCTTTAAACCACTCATCAACAAATGTTCCCTTTTCTGATAAGTATGTTGAGAGGGAAAGCATCATACCCTCATTCTGACGAAACAAATCTGTTACTGTCGACTCATGGACCTGTGACAAGGTTGCATGTGGTTTGGAACTCATCGTAATAGAAACACTTCTTAAGAGAGAGTACTAATGTATAGGTATACTATGAAAGAAGAAATCACTTACGTGGTGTTGAGCCTCGACCTGAAAAGAACATGAAAGTACACAGGATTAGTCCGACAATTCCAATAATAACAATGTCAGAAGATTTTCAGTTTCGGCAACCTAAAGGCTGTCACATGTACCACACGTCAGCGATGTTATATCATACTAACTACCCATCTTGGGCTTTAAACCACCCATCAACAAATGTTCGCTTTTCTGATAAGTATGTGGAGAGGGAAAGCATCATACCCTCATTCTGACGAAACAAATGTGTAACTGTCGACTCATGGTGCTGTGACAAGGTTGGATGTGATTTAGAACTCATCGTAATAGAAATACTTCTTAAAAGAGAGAACTAATGTATAGGTATGATATGAAAGAAGAAATCACTTACCTGGTGTTGAGCCTCGACCTGAAAAGAACATGAAAGTACACAGGATTAGTCCGACAATTTCAATGATAACAATGTCAGAAGATTTCGAATTTCAGCAACCTGAAGGCTGTCATATGTACCACACGTCAGCGATGTTATATCATACTAACTGCAAATCCAGGGCTTTAAACCACCCATCAACAAATGTTCCCTTTTCTGATAAGTATGTTGAGAGGGAAAGCATCATACCCTCATTCTGACGAAACAAATGTGTCTCTGTCGACTCATGGTGCTGTGACAAGGTTGGATGTGGTTTGGAACTCATCATAATAGAAACACTTCTTAAGAGAGAGTACTAATGTATAGGTATAATATGAAAGAAGAAATCACTTACGTGGTGTTGAGCCTCGACCTGAAAAGAACATGAAAGTACACAGGATTAGTCCGATAGTTCGAATGACAACAATGTCAGAAGATTTCCAGTTTCGGCAACCTGAAGGCTGTCATATGTATCACACGTCAGCGATGTTACATCATACTAACTACCCATCTAGGGCTTTAAACCACCCATCAACAAATATTCGCTTTTCTGATAAGTATGTGGAGAGGGAAAGCATCATACCCTCATTCTGACGAAACAAATGTGTAACTGTCGACTCATGGTGCTGTGACAAGGTTGGATGTGATTTAGAACTCATCGTAATAGAAATACTTCTTAAAAGAGAGAACTAATGTATAGGTATGATATGAAAGAAGAAATCACTTACCTGGTGTTGAGCCTCGACCTGAAATGAAACATGAAAGTACACAGGATTAGTCCGACAATTTCAATGATAACAATGTCAGAAGATTTCGAATTTCAGCAACCTGAAGGCTGTCATATGTACCACACGTCAGCGATGTTATATCATACTAACTGCAAATCCAGGGCTTTAAACCACCCATCAACAAATGTTCCCTTTTCTGATAAGTATGTTGAGAGGGAAAGCATCATACCCTCATTCTGACGAAACAAATGTGTCTCTGTCGACTCATGGTGCTGTGACAAGGTTGGATGTGGTTTGGAACTCATCATAATAGAAACACTTCTTAAGAGAGAGTACTAATGTATAGGTATAATATGAAAGAAGAAATCACTTACGTGGTGTTGAGCCTCGACCTGAAAAGAACATGAAAGTACACAGGATTAGTCCGATAGTTCGAATGACAACAATGTCAGAAGATTTCCAGTTTCGGCAACCTGAAGGCTGTCATATGTATCACACGTCAGCGATGTTATATCATACTAGCTACCCATCTAGGCCTTTAACAACCCATCAACAAATGTTCGCTTTTCTGATAAGTATGTGGAGAGGGAAAGCATCATACCCTCATTCTGACGAAACAAATGTGTAACTGTCGACTCATGGTGCTGTGACAAGGTTGGATGTGATTTAGAACTCATCGTAATAGAAATACTTCTTAAAAGAGAGAACTAATGTATAGGTATGATATGAAAGAAGAAATCACTTACCTGGTGTTGAGCCTTGACCTGAAAAGAACATGAAAGTACACAGGATTAGTCCGACAATGCCAATGATAACAATGTCAGATTTCGAGTTTCAGCAACCTGAAGGCTGTCACATGTATCACACACCAGCCATGATTTATCATAATAACGGCCCATCTTTTGGTTTAAAGAAGCCACGAACAAATAGTCTTCTTTCTCATGAGTATGTGGAGAAGGAAAACCCCGTACCCTCATTCTCACATAACAAATGTGTCTCACTCGTCTCATGGTACTGTGACAAGGTTGGATGTGATTTATCATTCAGCATAATAGAAACACGTGCTCAAAGAGAGAGGTAATGTACAGATATAACCTGAAGGAAAAAGTCATTTACCTGCCATTGAGTCTCGACCTGAAAAGAACATGAAAGTACACAGGATTAGTCCGACAATTTCAATGATAACAATGCCAGAAGATTTCGAATTTCAGCAACCTGAAGGCTGTCATATGTACCACACGTCAGCGATGTTATATCATAATAACTGCAAATCCAGGGCTTTAAACCACTCATCAACAAATGTTCCCTTTTCTGATAAGTATGTTGAGAGGGAAAGCATCATACCCTCATTCTGACGAAACAACTGTGTTACTGTCGACTCATGGTGATGTGACAAGGTTGGATGTGGTTTGGAACTCATCGTAATAGAAACACTTCTTAAGAGAGAGTACTAATGTATAGGTATACTATGAAAGAAGAAATCACTTACCTGGTGTTGAGCCTCGACCTGAAAAGAACATGAAAGTACACAGGATTAGTCCGACAATTCCAATAATAACAATGTCAGAAGATTTTCAGTTTCGGCAACCTAAAGGCTGTCACATGTACCACACGTCAGCGATGTTACATCATACTAACTACCCATCTTGGGCTTTAAACCACCCATCAACAAATGTTCGCTTTTCTGATAAGTATGTGGAGAGGGAAAGCATCATACCCTCATTCTGACGAAACAAATGTGTAACTGTCGACTCATGGTGCTGTGACAAGGTTGGATGTGATTTAGAACTCATCGTAATAGAAATACTTCTTAAAAGAGAGAACTAATGTATAGGTATGATATGAAAGAAGAAATCACTTACCTGGTGTTGAGCCTCGACCTGAAAAAAATATGAAAGTACACAGGATTAGTCCGACAATGCCAATGATAACAATGTCAGAAGATTTAGAGTTGCAGTAACCTGAAGAATGTCACATTTATCACACGTCAGTGATGTTATATCATAGTAACTGTAAATCTACGGCTTTAAACAAACCACGAACAAATAGTCTTCTTTCTCATGAGTATGTGAAGAAGGAAAACCCAGTACCCTCATTCTCACATAACAAATGTGTTTTACTCGACTCATGGTACTGTGACAAGGTTGGATGTGATTTATCATTCAGCATAATAGAAACACGTGTTCAAAGAGGGAGGTAATGTATAGATATAACCTGTCTGAAAAAGTCATTTACCTGTCATTGAGTCTCGACCTGAAAAGAACATGAAAGTACACAGGATTAGTCCGACAATTTCAATGATAACAATGTCAGAAGATTTCGAATTTCAGCAACCTGAAGGCTGTCATATGTACCACACGTCAGCGATGTTATATCATACTAACTGCAAATCCAGGGCTTTAAACCACCCATCAACAAATGATCGCTTTTCTGATAAGTATGTGGAGAGGGAAAGCATCATACCCTCATTCTGACGAAACAAATCTGTTACTGTCGACTCATGGACCTGTGACAAGGTTGCATGTGGTTTGGAACTCATCGTAATAGAAACACTTCTTAAGAGAGAGTACTAATGTATAGGTATACTATGAAAGAAGAAATCACTTACGTGGTGTTGAGCCTCGACCTGAAAAGAACATGAAAGTACACAGGATTAGTCCGACAATTCCAATAATAACAATGTCAGAAGATTTCCAGTTTCGGCAACCTGAAGGCTGTCATATGTACCACACGTCAGCGATGTTATATCATACTCACTGCCCATCTAGGGCTTTAAACAACCCATCAACAAATGTTCGTTTTTCTGATAAGTATGTGGAGAGGGAAAGCATCATACCCTCATTCTGACGAAACAAATGTGTAACTGTCGACTCATGGTGCTGCGAAAAGGTTGGATGTGATTTAGTACTCATCGTAATAGAAATACTTCTTAAGAGAGAGTACTAATGTATAGGTATAATATGAAAGAAGAAGTCACGTACGTGGTGTTGAGCCTCGACCTGAAAAGAACATGAAAGTACACAGGATTAGTCCGACAATTCCAATAATAACAATGTCAGAAGATTTTCAGTATCGGCAACCTGAAGGCTGTCATATGTACCACACGTCAGCGATGTTATATCATACTAACTACCCATCTAGGGCTTCAAAGAACCCATCAACAAATGTTCGTTTTTCTAATAAGTAAGTGGAGAGGGAAAGCATCATACCCTCATTCTGACGAAACAAATGTGTAACTATCGACTCATGGTGATGTGACAAGGTTGGATGTGATTTAGAACTAATCGTAATAGAAATACTTGTTAAGAGAGAGAACTAACGTATAGGTATCATGTGAAAGAAGAAATCACTTACCTGGTGTTGAGCCTCGACCTGAAAAGAACATGAAAGTACACAGGATTAGTCCGACAATTCCAATGATAACAATGTCAGATTTCGAGTTTCAGCAACCTGAATGCTGTCACATGTATCACACACCAGCCATAATTTATCATAATAACGGCCCATGTTTTGGTTTAAAGAAGCCACGAACAAATAGTCTTCTTTCTCATGAGTATGTGGAGAAGGAAAACTCCGTACCCTCATTCTCACATAACAAATGTGTCTCACTCGTCTCATGGTACTGTGACAAGGTTGGATGTGATTTATCATTCAGCATAATAGAAACACGTGTTCAAAGAGAGAGTACTAATGTATAGATATAACCTGAAGGAAAAAGTCATTTACCTGCCATTGAGTCTCGACCTGAAAAGAACATGAAAGTACACAGGATTAGTCCGACAATTTCAATGATAACAATGTCAGAAGACTTCGAATTTCAGCAACCTGAAGACTGGCACATGTACCACACGTCAGCGATGTTATATCATACTAACTGCAAATCCAGGGCTTTAAACCACCCATCAACAAATGTTCCCTTTTCTGATAAGTATGTTGAGAGGGAAAGCATCATACCCTCATTCTGACGAAACAAAATTGTTACTGTCGACTCATGGTCCTGTGACAAGGTTGGATATGGTTTGGAACTCATCGTAATAGAAATACTTTTTAAGAGAGAGTACTAATGTATAGGTATAATATGAAAGAAGAAATCACTTACGTGGTGTTGAGCCTCGACCTGAAAAGAACATGAAAGTACACAGGATTAGTCCGATAGTTCGAATGACAACAATGTCAGAAGATTTCCAGTTTCAGCAACCTGAAGGCTGTCACATGTATCACACGTCAGCGATGTTATATCATAATAACTACCCATCTAGGGCTTTAAACAAACCACGAACAAATGTTCGTTTTTCTGATAAGTATGTGGAGAGGGAAAGCATCATACCCTCATTCTGACGAAAAAAATGTGTAACTGTCGACTCATGGTGCTGTGACAAGGTTGGATGTGATTTAGAACTCATCGTAATAGAACTACTTCTTAAGAGAGAGTACTAATGTATAGGTATGATATGAAAGAAGAAATCACTTACGTGGTGTTGAGCCTTGACCTCAAAAAAACATGAAAGTACACAGGATTAGTCCGACAATTCCAATAATAACAATGTCAGATTTCGAGTTTCAGCAACCTGAAGGCTGTCACATGTATCACACGTCAGCGATGTTATATCATAATAACTGCCCATCTAGGGTTTTAAACAAACCACGAACAAATAGTCTTCTTTCTCATGAGTACGTGGAGAAGGAAAACCCCGTACCCTCATTCTCACGCAACAAGTGTGTCTCTCTCAACTCATGGTACTGTGACAAGGTTGGATGTGATTTATCATTCAGCATAATAGAAACACTTGTTCAAAGAGAGAGATAATGTATAGAAATAACCTGAAGGAAAAAGTCATTTACCTGCCGTTGAGTCTCGACCTGAAAAGAACATAAAAGTATACAGGATTAGTCCGACAATTTCAATGATAACAATGTCAGAAGATTTCGAGTTTCAGCAACCTGAAGGCTGTCACATGTATCACAGGTCAGTGATGTTATATCATAGTAACTGCCCATCTAGGGCTTTAAACAACCCATCAACAAATGTTCGCTTTTCTGATAAGTATGTGGAGAGGGAAAGCATCATACCCTCATTCTGACGAAACAAATGTGTAACTGTCGACTCATGGTGCTGCGACAAGGTTGGATGCGATTTAGAACTAATCGTAATAGAAATACTTTTTAAGAGAGAGTACTAATGTATAGGTATCATATGAAAGAAGAAATCACTTACGTGGTGTTGAGCCTCGACCTTAAAAGAACATGAAAGTACACAGGATTAGTCCGATAGTTCGAATGATAACAATGTCAGAAGATTTCCAGTCTCGGCAACCTGAAGGCTGTCACATGTACCACACGTCAGCGATGTTATATCATACTAACTACCCATCTAGGGCTTTAAACAACCCATCAACAAATGTTCGTTTTTCTGATAAGTATGTGGAGAGGGAAAGCATCATACCCTCATTCTGACGAAACAAATGTGTCTCTGTCGACTCATGCTGCTGCGAAAAGGTTGGATGTGATTTAGAACTCATCGTAATAGAAATACTTCGTAAGAGAGAGTACTAATGTATAGGTATAATATGAAAGAAGAAATCACTTACCTGGTGTTGAGCCTCGACCTGAAAAGAACATGAAAGTACACAGGATTAGTCCGACAATTTCAATAATAACAATGTCAGAAGATTTCCAGTATCGGCAACCTGAAGGCTGTGATATGTACCACACGTCAGCGATGTTATATCATACTAACTACCCATCTAGGGCTTCAAAGAACCCATCAACAAATGTTCGTTTTTCTGATAAGTATGTTGACAGGGAAAGCATCATACCCTCATTCTGACGAAACAAATGTGTAACTGTCGACTCAAGGTGCTGTGACAAGGTTGGATGTGATTTAGAACTCATCGTAATAGAAATACTTCTTTAGAGAGAGAACTAATGTATAGGTATCATATGAAAGAAGAAATCACTTACGTGGTGTTGAGCCTCGACCTGAAAAGAACATGAAAGTACACAGGATTAGTCCGACAATTCCAATGATAACAATGTCAGATTTCGAGTTTCAGCAACCTGAAGGCTGTCACATGTATCACACACCAGCCATGATTTATCATAATAACGGCCCATCTTTTGGTTTAAAGAAGCCACGAACAAATAGTCTTCTTTCTCATGAGTATGTGGAGAAGGAAAACCCCGTACCCTCATTCTCACATAACAAATGTGTCTCACTCGTCTCATGGTACTGTGACAAGGTTGGATGTGATTTATCATTCAGCATAATAGAAACACGTGCTCAGAGAGAGAGTTAATGTATAGATATAACCTGAAGGAAAAAGTCATTTACCTGCCGTTGAGTCTCGACCTGAAAAGAACATGAAAGTACACAGGATTAGTCCGACAATTTCAATGATAACAATGTCAGAAGATTTCGAATTTCAGCAACCTGAAGACTGTCATATGTACCACACGTCAGCGATGTTATATCATACTAACTGCAAATCCAGGGCTTTAAACCACCCATCAACAAATGTTCGCTTTTCTGATAAGTATGTGGAGAGGGAAAGCATCATACCCTCATTCTGACGAAACAAATGTGTTACTGTCGACTCATGGTCCTGTGACAAGGTTGGATGTGATATAGAACTCATCGTAATAGAACTACTTCTTAAGAGAGAGTACTAATGTATAGGTATGATACTAAAGAAGAAATCACTTACTTGGTGTTGAGCCTCGACCTGAAAAGAACATGAAAGTACACAGGATTAGTCCGATAGTTCGAATGATAACAATGTCAGAAGATTTCCAGTTTCGGCAACCTGAAGGCTGTCACATGTATCACACGTCAGCGATGTTATATCATACTCACTACCCATCTAGGGCTTTAAACAACCCATCAACAAATGTTCGTTTTTCTGATAAGTATGTTGAGCGGGAAAGCATCATACCCTCATTCCGACGAAACAAATGTGTCTCTCTCGACTCATGGTACTGTGACAAGGTTGGATGTGATTTATCAATCAGCATAATAGAAACACTTGTTCAAAGAGAGAGGTAATGTATAGATATAACCTGATGGAAAAAGTCATTTACCTGCCGTTGACTCTCGATCTGAAGGGAACATAAAAGTATACAGTATGAGTCTGATAATTCGAATGATAACAATGTCAGAAGATTTCCAGTCTCGGCAACCTGAAGCCTGTCACATGTACCACACGTCAGCGATGTTATATCATACTAACTACCCATCTAGGGCTTCAAAGAACCCATCAACAAATGTTCGTTTTTCTAATAAGTAAGTGGAGAGGGAAAGCATCATACCCTCATTCTGACGAAACAAATGTGTAACTATCGACTCATGGTGATGTGACAAGGTTGGATGTGATTTAGAACTAATCGTAATAGAAATACTTGTTAAGAGAGAGAACTAACGTATAGGTATCATGTGAAAGAAGAAATCACTTACCTGGTGTTGAGCCTCGACCTGAAAAGAACATGAAAGTACACAGGATTAGTCCGACAATTCCAATGATAACAATGTCAGATTTCGAGTTTCAGCAACCTGAATGCTGTCACATGTATCACACACCAGCCATAATTTATCATAATAACGGCCCATGTTTTGGTTTAAAGAAGCCACGAACAAATAGTCTTCTTTCTCATGAGTATGTGGAGAAGGAAAACTCCGTACCCTCATTCTCACATAACAAATGTGTCTCACTCGTCTCATGGTACTGTGACAAGGTTGGATGTGATTTATCATTCAGCATAATAGAAACACGTGTTCAAAGAGAGAGTACTAATGTATAGATATAACCTGAAGGAAAAAGTCATTTACCTGCCATTGAGTCTCGACCTGAAAAGAACATGAAAGTACACAGGATTAGTCCGACAATTTCAATGATAACAATGTCAGAAGACTTCGAATTTCAGCAACCTGAAGACTGGCACATGTACCACACGTCAGCGATGTTATATCATACTAACTGCAAATCCAGGGCTTTAAACCACCCATCAACAAATGTTCCCTTTTCTGATAAGTATGTTGAGAGGGAAAGCATCATACCCTCATTCTGACGAAACAAATTTGTTACTGTCGACTCATGGTCCTGTGACAAGGTTGGATATGGTTTGGAACTCATCGTAATAGAAATACTTTTTAAGAGAGAGTACTAATGTATAGGTATAATATGAAAGAAGAAATCACTTACGTGGTGTTGAGCCTCGACCTGAAAAGAACATGAAAGTACACAGGATTAGTCCGATAGTTCGAATGACAACAATGTCAGAAGATTTCCAGTTTCAGCAACCTGAAGGCTGTCACATGTATCACACGTCAGCGATGTTATATCATAATAACTACCCATCTAGGGCTTTAAACAAACCACGAACAAATGTTCGTTTTTCTGATAAGTATGTGGAGAGGGAAAGCATCATACCCTCATTCTGACGAAAAAAATGTGTAACTGTCGACTCATGGTGCTGTGACAAGGTTGGATGTGATTTAGAACTCATCGTAATAGAACTACTTCTTAAGAGAGAGTACTAATGTATAGGTATGATATGAAAGAAGAAATCACTTACGTGGTGTTGAGCCTTGACCTCAAAAAAACATGAAAGTACACAGGATTAGTCCGACAATTCCAATAATAACAATGTCAGATTTCGAGTTTCAGCAACCTGAAGGCTGTCACATGTATCACACGTCAGCGATGTTATATCATAATAACTGCCCATCTAGGGTTTTAAACAAACCACGAACAAATAGTCTTCTTTCTCATGAGTACGTGGAGAAGGAAAACCCCGTACCCTCATTCTCACGCAACAAGTGTGTCTCTCTCAACTCATGGTACTGTGACAAGGTTGGATGTGATTTATCATTCAGCATAATAGAAACACTTGTTCAAAGAGAGAGATAATGTATAGAAATAACCTGAAGGAAAAAGTCATTTACCTGCCGTTGAGTCTCGACCTGAAAAGAACATAAAAGTATACAGGATTAGTCCGACAATTTCAATGATAACAATGTCAGAAGATTTCGAGTTTCAGCAACCTGAAGGCTGTCACATGTATCACAGGTCAGTGATGTTATATCATAGTAACTGCCCATCTAGGGCTTTAAACAACCCATCAACAAATGTTCGCTTTTCTGATAAGTATGTGGAGAGGGAAAGCATCATACCCTCATTCTGACGAAACAAATGTGTAACTGTCGACTCATGGTGCTGCGACAAGGTTGGATGCGATTTAGAACTAATCGTAATAGAAATACTTTTTAAGAGAGAGTACTAATGTATAGGTATCATATGAAAGAAGAAATCACTTACGTGGTGTTGAGCCTCGACCTTAAAAGAACATGAAAGTACACAGGATTAGTCCGATAGTTCGAATGATAACAATGTCAGAAGATTTCCAGTCTCGGCAACCTGAAGGCTGTCACATGTACCACACGTCAGCGATGTTATATCATACTAACTACCCATCTAGGGCTTTAAACAACCCATCAACAAATGTTTGTTTTTCTGATAAGTATGTGGAGAGGGAAAGCATCATACCCTCATTCTGACGAAACAAATGTGTCTCTGTCGACTCATGCTGCTGCGAAAAGGTTGGATGTGATTTAGAACTCATCGTAATAGAAATACTTCGTAAGAGAGAGTACTAATGTATAGGTATAATATGAAAGAAGAAATCACTTACCTGGTGTTGAGCCTCGACCTGAAAAGAACATGAAAGTACACAGGATTAGTCCGACAATTCCAATAATAACAATGTCAGAAGATTTCCAGTATCGGCAACCTGAAGGCTGTGATATGTACCACACGTCAGCGATGTTATATCATACTAACTACCCATCTAGGGCTTCAAAGAACCCATCAACAAATGTTCGTTTTTCTGATAAGTATGTTGACAGGGAAAGCATCATACCCTCATTCTGACGAAACAAATGTGTAACTGTCGACTCAAGGTGCTGTGACAAGGTTGGATGTGATTTAGAACTCATCGTAATAGAAATACTTCTTTAGAGAGAGAACTAACGTATAGGTATCATATGAAAAAAGAAATCACTTACGTGGTGTTGAGCCTCGACCTGAAAAGAACATGAAAGTACACAGGATTAGTCCGACAATTCCAATGATAACAATGTCAGATTTCGAGTTTCAGCAACCTGAAGGCTGTCACATGTATCACACACCAGCCATGATTTATCATAATAACGGCCCATCTTTTGGTTTAAAGAAGCCACGAACAAATAGTCTTCTTTCTCATGAGTATGTGGAGAAGGAAAACCCCGTACCCTCATTCTCACATAACAAATGTGTCTCACTCGTCTCATGGTACTGTGACAAGGTTGGATGTGATTTATCATTCAGCATAATAGAAACACGTGCTCAGAGAGAGAGTTAATGTATAGATATAACCTGAAGGAAAAAGTCATTTACCTGCCGTTGAGTCTCGACCTGAAAAGAACATGAAAGTACACAGGATTAGTCCGACAATTTCAATGATAACAATGTCAGAAGATTTCGAATTTCAGCAACCTGAAGACTGTCATATGTACCACACGTCAGCGATGTTATATCATACTAACTGCAAATCCAGGGCTTTAAACCACCCATCAACAAATGTTCGCTTTTCTGATAAGTATGTGGAGAGGGAAAGCATCATACCCTCATTCTGACGAAACAAATGTGTTACTGTCGACTCATGGTCCTGTGACAAGGTTGGATGTGATATAGAACTCATCGTAATAGAACTACTTCTTAAGAGAGAGTACTAATGTATAGGTATGATACCAAAGAAGAAATCACTTACTTGGTGTTGAGCCTCGACCTTAAAAGAACATGAAAGTACACAGGATTAGTCCGATAGTTCGAATGATAACAATGTCAGAAGATTTCCAGTTTCGGCAACCTGAAGGCTGTCACATGTATCACACGTCAGCGATGTTATATCATACTCACTACCCATCTAGGGCTTTAAACAACCCATCAACAAATGTTCGTTTTTCTGATAAGTATGTTGAGCGGGAAAGCATCATACCCTCATTCCGACGAAACAAATGTGTCTCTCTCGACTCATGGTACTGTGACAAGGTTGGATGTGATTTATCAATCAGCATAATAGAAACACTTGTTCAAAGAGAGAGGTAATGTATAGATATAACCTGATGGAAAAAGTCATTTACCTGCCGTTGACTCTCGATCTGAAGAGAACATAAAAGTATACAGTATGAGTCTGATAATTCGAATGATAACAATGTCAGAAGATTTCCAGTCTCGGCAACCTGAAGCCTGTCACATGTACCACACGTCAGCGATGTTATATCATACTAATTACCCATCTAGGGCTTTAAAAAACCCATCAACAAATGTTCGTTTTTCTGATAAGTATGTGGAGAGGGAAAGCATCATACCCTCATTCTGACGAAACAAATGTGTAACTGTCGACTCATGGTGCTGTGACAAGGTTGGAAGTGGTTTGGAACTCATCGTAATAGAAATACTTCTTGAGAGAGGGTACTAATGTATATGTATAAAATGAAAGAAGAAATCACTTACGTGCTGTTGAGCCTTGACCTGAAAAGAACATGAAAGTACACAGGATTAGTCCGACAATTCCAATAAAAACAATGTCAGATTTCGAGTTTCAGCAACCTGAAGGCTGTCACATGTATCACACGTCAGCGATGTTATACCATAATAACTGCCCATCTAGGGTTTTAAACAAACCACGAACAAATAGTCTTCTTTCTCATGAGTACGTGGAGAAGGAAAACCCCGTACCCTCATTCTCACGAAACAAGTGCGTCTCTCTCGACTCATGGTACTGTGACAAGGTTGGATGTGATTTATCATTCAGCATAATAGAAATACTGGTTCAAAGAGAGAGTTAATGTATAGACATAACCTGAAGGAAAAAGTCATTTACCTGCCGTTGAGTCTCTACCTGAAAAGAACATAAAAGTATACAGTATGAGTCCGATAATTTCAATGATAACAATGTCAGAAGATTTCCAGTTTCAGCAACCTGAAGGCTGTCACATGTACCACACGTCAGCGATGTTATATCATACTAACTGCTCATCTAGGTCTTTAAAGAAACCACGAACAAATACTCTTCTTTCTCATGAGTACGTGGAGAAGGAAAACCCCGTACCCTCATTCTCACGTAACAAATGTGTCTCACTCGACTCATGGTGCTGTGACAAGGTTGGATGTGATTTATCATTCAGCATAATAGAAACACTTGTTCAAAGAGAGAGGTAATGTATAGACATAACCTGAAGGAAAATGTCATTCACCTGCCGTTGAGTCTCGACCTGAAAAGAACATGAAAGTACACAGGATTAGTCCGACAATTTCAATGATAACAATGTCAGAAGATTTCCAGTTTCAGCAACCTGAAGGCTGGCATATGTACCACACGTCAGCGATGTTATATCACACTAACTGCAAATCCAGGGCTTTAAACAACCCATCAACAAATGTTCGCTTTTCTGATAAGTATGTGGAGAGGGAAAGCATCATACCCTCATTCTGACGAAACAAATGTGTTACTGTCGACTCATGGACCTGTGACAAGGTTGGATGTGGTTTGGAACTCATCGTAGTAGAACTACTTCTTGAGAGAGAGTACTAATGTATAGGTATAATATGAAAGAAGAAATCACTTACGTGGCGTTGAGCCTCGACCTGAAAAGAACATGAAAATACACACGATTAGTCCGAAAATTCCAATAATAACAATGTCAGATTTCGAGTTTCAGCAACCTGAAGGCTGTCACATGTATCACACGTCAGCGATGATATATCATAATAAAGGCCCATCTAGTGCTTTGAACAGGCCACGAACAAATAGTCTTCTTTCTCATGAGCATGTGGAGAAGGAAAACCCCGTACCCTCATTCTCACATAACAAATGTGACTCTGTCGACTAATAGTACTTTGACCAGGTTGGATGTGATTTATTATTCCGAATAATAGAAACACTTGTTCAAAGAGAGAGGTAATGTATAGATATAACCTGAAGGAAAAAGTCATTTACCTGCCGTTGAGACTCGACCTGAAAAGAACATGAAAGTACACAGGATTAGTCCGACAATTCCAATGATAACAATGTCAGAAGATTTCGAGTTCCAGTAACCCGAAGACTGTCACGTGTATCACACGTCAGTGATGTTATATCATAGCAACTGCCCATCTAGGTCTTTAAAGAAACCACGAACAAATAGTCTTCTTTCTCATGAGTATGTGGAGAAGGAAAACCCCATACCCTCATTCTCACATAACAAATGTGTCTCACTCCACTCATGGTACTGTGACAAGGTTGGATCTGATTTATTATTCAGCATAATAGAAACACTTGTTCAAAGAGAGGTAATGTATAGATATAACCTGAAGGAAAAAGTCATTTACCTGCCGTTGAGTCTCGACCTGAAAAGAACATGAAAGGACACAGGATTAGTCCGACAATTCCAATAATAACAATGTCAGATTTCCAGTTTCAGCAACCTGAAGGCTGTCACATGTATCACACACCAGCGATGATTTATCATAATAACGGCCCATCTTTTGGTTTAAACAAACCACGAACAAATAGTCTTCTTTCTCATGAGTATGTGGAGAAGGAAAACCCCGTACCCTCATTCTCACGCAACAAATGTGTCTCACTCGACTCATGGTGCTGTGACAAGGTTGGATGTCATTCATCATTCAGCATAATAGAAACACTTCTTCAAAGAAAGAGGTAATGTATAGATAAAACCTGAAGGAAAAAGTCATTTACCTGCCGTTGAGACTCGACCTGAAAAGAACATGAAAGTACACAGGATTAGGCCGACAATTCCAATGATAACAATGTCAGAAGATTTCGAGTTGCAGTAACCTGAAGACTGTCACGTGTATCACACGACAGTGATGTTATATCGTAGTAACTGCCCATCTAGGTCTTTAAAGAAACCACGAACAAATAGTCTTCTTTCTCATGAGTACGTGGAGAAGGAAAACCCCGTACCCTCATTCTCACATAACAAATGTGTCTCTCTCGACTCATGGTACTGTGACAAGGTTGGATGTGATTCATCATTCAGCATAATAGAAACACTTGTTCAAAGAGAGAGGTAATGTATAGATATAACCTGAAGGATAAAGTCATTTACCTGCCGTTGAGTCTCGACCTGAAAAGAACATGAAAGTACACAGGATTAGTCCGACAATTCGAATGATAACAATGTCAGATTTCGAGTTGCAGTAACCTGAAGAATGTCACATGTATCACACGTCACTGATGTTATATCATAGTAACTGCACATCTAGGTCTTTAAAGAAACCACGAACAAATAGTCTTCTTTCTCATGAGTACGTGGAGAAGGAAAACCCCGTACCCTCATTCTCACATAACAAATGTGTCTCACTCCACTCATGGTACTGTGACAAGGTTGGATCTGATTTATTATTCAGCATAATAGAAACACTTGTTCAAAGAGAGGTAATGTATAGATATAACCTGAACGAAAAAGTCATTTACCTGCCGTTGAGTCTCGACCTGAAAAGAACATGAAAGGACACAGGATTAGTCCGACAATTCCAATAATAACAATGTCAGATTTCGAGTTTCAGCAACCTGAAGGCTGTCACATGTATCACACACCAGCGATGATTTATCATAATAACGGCCCATCTTTTGGTTTAAACAAACCACGAACAAATAGTCTTCTTTCTCATGAGTATGTGGAGAAGGAAAACCCCGTACCCTCATTCTCACGCAACAAATGTGTCTCACTCGACTCATGGTGCTGTGACAAGGTTGGATGTCATTCATCATTCAGCATAATAGAAACACTTCTTCAAAGAAAGAGGTAATGTATAGATAAAACCTGAAGGAAAAAGTCATTTACCTGCCGTTGAGACTCGACCTGAAAAGAACATGAAAGTACACAGGATTAGTCCGACAATTCCAATGATAACAATGTCAGAAGATTTCGAGTTGCAGTAACCTGAAGACTGTCACGTGTATCACACGTCAGTGATGTTATATCATAGTAACTGCCCATCTAGGTCTTTAAAGAAACCACGAACAAATAGTCTTCTTTCTCATGAGTACGTGGAGAAGGAAAACCCCGTACCCTCATTCTCACATAACAAATGTGTCTCTCTCGACTCATGGTACTGTGACAAGGTTGGATGTGATTTATCATTCAGCATAATAGAAACACTTGTTCAAAGAGATAGGTAATGTATAGATATAACCTGAAGGAAAAAGTCATTTACCTGCCGTTGAGACCCGACCTGAAAAGAACATGAAAGTACACAGGATTAGTCCGACAATTTCAATGAAAACAATGTCAGAAGATTTCGAGTTGCAGCAACCCGAAGAATGTCACATGTACCACACGTCAGTGATGTTATATCATAGCAACTGCCCATCTAGGCCTTTAAAGAAACCACGAACAAATAGTCTTCTTTCTCATGAGTATGAGGAGAAGGAAAATCCCGTACCCTCATTCTCACATAACAAATGTGTCTCACTCGACTCATGGTGCTGTGACAAGGTTGGATGTGATTCATCATTCAGCATAATAGAAACACTTGTTCAAAGAGAGAGGTAATGTATAGATATAACCTGAAGGAAAAAGTCACTTACCTGCCGTTGAGTCTCGACCTGAAAAGAACATGAAAGTACACAGGATTAGTCCGACAATTCCAATAATAACAATGTCAGATTTCGAGTTTCAGTAACCCGAAGACTGTCACAGGTATCACACACCAGCGATGATTTATCATAACAACGGCCCATCTTTTGGTTTAAACAAACCACGAACAAATAGTCTTCTTTCTCATGAGTATGTGGAGAAGGAAAACCCCGTACCCTCATTCTCACGCAACAAATGTGTCTCACTCGACTCATGGTGCTGTGACAAGGTTGGATGTCATTCATCATTCAGCATAATAGAAACACTTCTTCAAAGAGAGAGGTAATGTATAGATATAACCTGAAGGAAAAAGTCATTTACCTGCCGTTGAGTCTCGACCTGAAAAGAACATGAATGTACACAGGATTAGTCCGACAATTTCAATGATAACAATGTCAGAACATTTCGAGTTGCAGTAACCTGAAGAATGTCACATGTATCACACGTCAGTGATGTTATATCATAGTAACTGCCCATCTAGGTCTTTAAAGAAAAAACGAACAAATAGTCTTCTTTCTCATGAGTATGAGGAGAAGGAAAACCCCGTACCCTCATTCTCACGCAACAAATGTGTCTCACTCGACTCATGGTGCTGTGACAAGGTTGGATGTGATTCATCATTCAGCATAATAGAAACACTTGTTCAAAGAGAGAGGTAATGTATAGATATAACCTGAAGGAAAAAGTCATTTACCGGCCGTTGAGTCTCGACCTGAAAAGAACATGAAAGTACACAGGATTAGTCCGACAATTTCAATGATAACAATGTCAGAAGATTTCCAGTTTCAGCAACCTGAAGGCTGGCATATGTACCACACGTCAGCGATGTTATATCATACTAACTGCAAATCCAGGGCTTTAAACAACCCATCAACAAATGTTCGCTTTTCTGATAAGTATGTGGAGAGGGAAAGCATCATACCCTCATTCTGACGAAACAAATGTGTTACTGTCGACTCATGGACCTGTGACAAGGTTGGATGTGGTTTGGAACTCATCGTAATAGAAATACTTCTTAAGAGAGAGTACTAATGTATAGGTATAATATGAAAGAAGAAATCACTTACGTGGCGTTGAGACTCGACCTGAAAAGAACATGAAAGTACACAGGATTAGTCCGAAAATTCCAATAATAACAATGTCAGATTTCGAGTTTCAGCAACCTGAAGGCTGTCACATGTATCACACACCAGCGATGATATATCATAATAACGGCCCATCTAGGGCTTTGAACAGGCCACGAACAAATAGTCTTCTTTCTCATGAGTATGAGGAGAAGGAAAACCCCGTACCCTCATTCTCACATAACAAATGTGTCTCACTCGACTCATGGTACTGTGACAAGGTTGGATGTGATTCATCATTCAGCATAATAGAAACACTTGTTCAAAGAGAGAGGTAATGTATAGATATAACCTGAAGGAAAAAGTTACTTACCTGCCGTTGAGACTCGACCTGAAAAGAACATGAAAGTACACAGCATTAGGCCGACAATTCCCATGATAACAATGTCAGAAGATTTCGAGTTGCAGTAACCTGAAGACTGTCACATGTATCACACGTCAGTGATGTTATATCATAGTAACTGCCCATCTAGGTCTTCAAACAAACCACGAACAAATAGTCTTCTTTCTCATGAGTACGTGGAGAAGGAAAACCCCGTACCCTCATTCTCACATAACAAATGTGCCTCTGTCGACTCATGGTCCTTTGACCAGGTTGGATGTGATTTATCATTCAGCATAATAGAAACACTTGTTCAAAGAGAGAGTTAATGTATAGATATAACCTGAAGGAAAAAGTCATTTACCTGCCGTTGAGTCTCGACCTGAAAACAACATGAAAGTACACAGGATTAGTCCGACAATTTCAATGATAACAATGTCAGAAGATTTCGAGTTGCAGTAACCTGAAGAATGTCACATGTATCACACGTCAGTGATGTTATATCATAGTAACTGCACATCTAGGTCTTTAAAGAAACCACGAACAAATAGTCTTCTTTCTCATGAGTACGTGGAGAAGGAAAACCCCGTACCCTCATTCTCACATAACAAATGTGTCTCACTCGACTCATGGTGCTGTGACAAGGTTGGATGTGATTCATCATTCAGCATAATAGAAACACTTGTTCAAAGAGAGAGGTAATGTATAGATATAACCTGAAGGAAAAAGTCATTTACCTGTCGTTGAGTCTCGACCTGAAAAGAACATGAAAGTACACAGGATTAGTCCGACAATTCCCATGATAACAATGTCAGAAGATTTAGAGTTGCAGTAACCTGAAGGCTGTCACATGTATCGCACACCAGCGATGTTATATCATAATAACTGTCCATCTAGGGCTTTAAACAAACCACGAACAAATAGTCTTCTTTCTCATGAGTATGTGGAGAAGGAAAACCCCGTACCCTCATTCTCACATAACAAATGTGTCACACTCGACTCATGGTACTGTGACAAGGTGGGATGTGATTTATCATTCAGCATAATAGAAACACTTGTTCAAAGAGAGAGGTAATGTATAGACATAACCTGAAGGAAAAAGTTATTTACCTGCCGTTGAGTCTCGACCTGAAAACAACATGAAAGTACACAGGATTAGTCCGACAATTTCAATGATAACAATGTCAGAAGATTTCCAGTTTCAGCAACCTGAAGGCTGGCATATGTACCACACGTCAGCGATGTTATATCATACTAACTGCAAATCCAGGGCTTTAAACAACCCATCAACAAATGTTCGCTTTTCTGATAAGTATGTGGAGAGGGAAAGCATCATACCCTCATTCTGACGAAACAAATGTGTTACTGTCGACTCATGGACCTGTGACAAGGTTGGATGTGGTTTGGAACTCATCGTAATAGAAATACTTCTTAAGAGAGAGTACTAATGTATAGGTATAATATGAAAGAAGAAATCACTTACGTGGCGTTGAGCCTCGACCTGAAAAGAACATGAAAGTACACAGGATTAGTCCGACAATTCCAATAATAACAATGTCAGATTTCGAGTTTCAGCAACCTGAAGGCTGTCACATGTATCACACACCAGCGATGATATATCATAATAACGGCCCATCTAGGGCTTTGAACAGGCCACGAACAAATAGTCTTCTTTCTCATGAGTATGTGGAGAAGGAAAACCCCGTACCCTCATTCTCACGCAATAAATGTGTCTCACTTGACTCATGGTGCTGTGACAAGGTTGGATGTGATTTATCATTCAGCATAATAGAAACACTTGTTCAAAGAGATAGGTAATGTATAGATATAACCTGAAGGAAAAAGTCATTTACCTGCCGTTGAGTCTCGACCTGAAAAGAACATGAAAGTACACAGGATTAGTCCGACAATTCCCATGATAACAATGTCAGAAGATTTCGAGTTACAGTAACCTGAAGGCTGTCACATGTATCACACACCAGCGATGATATATCATAATAACGGCCCATCTAGGGCTTTGAACAGGCCACGAACAAATAGTCTTCTTTCTCATGAGTATGAGGAGAAGGAAAACCCCGTACCCTCATTCTCACATAACAAATGTGTCACACTCCACTCATGGTACTGTGACAAGGTGGGATGTGATTTATCATTCAGCATAATAAAAACACTTGTTCAAAGAGAGAGGTAATGTATAGACATAACCTGAAGGAAAAAGGTATTTACCTGCCGTTGAGTCTCGACCTGAAAACAACATGAAAGTACACAGGATTAGTCCGACAATTTCAATGATAACAATGTCAGAAGATTTCCAGTTTCAGCAACCTGAAGGCTGGCATATGTACCACACGTCAGCGATGTTATATCATACTAACTGCAAATCCAGGGCTTTAAACAACCCATCAACAAATGTTCGCTTTTCTGATAAGTATGTTGAGAGGGAAAGCATCATACCCTCATTCTGACGAAACAAATGTGTTACTGTCGACTCATGGACCTGTGACAAGGTTGGATGTGGTTTGGAACTCATCGTAATAGAAATACTTCTTAAGAGAGAGTACTAATGTATAGGTATAATATGAAAGAAGAAATCACTTACGTGGCGTTGAAACTCGACCTGAAAAGAACATGAAAGTACACAGGATTAGTCCGACAATTCCAATAATAACAATGTCAGATTTCGAGTTTCAGCAACCTGAAGGCTGTCACATGTATCACACACCAGCGATGATATATCATAATAACGGCCCATCTAGGGCTTTGAACAGGCCACGAACAAAGAGTCTTCTTTCTCATGAGTATGAGGAGAAGGAAAACCCCGTACCCTCATTCTCACATAACAAATGTGTCACACTCGACTCATGGTACTGTGACAAGGTGGGATGTGATTTATCATTCAGCATAATAGAAACACTTGTTCAAAGAGAGAGTTAATGTATAGATATAACCTGAAGGAAAAAGTCATTTACCTGCCGTTGAGTCTCGACCTGAAAAGAACATGAAAGTACACAGGATTAGTCCGACAATTTCAATGATAACAATGTCAGAAGATTTCAAGTTTCAGCAACCTGAAGGCTGGCATATGTACCACACGTCAGCGATGTTATATCATACTAACTGCAAATCCAGGGCCCGCTTGCACAGAGCAATCTTAGTTACAATCAATCTTCGGCCCCTACAATCAACTTTACAATCACCATACAATTGCCCTAATCCACATGCACAAAGACGATCTTAAGACAGCACGGATTTAAGATCGCGATCTTAACTAAGATCGAACTCTTCAACGTTGGAGGTAGAAATTTCTTAAACTCGACTCCTGTCTACAGTTGACTTCAAGTGCGCATAGCATGCAGCGCAAATAAAACGTGGAACTGGTTACTGCACGCAAATGACACCCCTTCCTTAATCGCACCTTGCAGATTTTTCATGAAAACAAAACAAAACCCCCCAAAACCCCAACCCACAAATCTTTGAAGGAAATGATAACGTTGAAGAAGGAAGCGATAACATGGAACGTAACATGTATAATCACTCGTACCTCAGGGGTTAATCTCTAATTTTTCTACATTCTAATTTTTTATGAACTAGACATGATACTGCAACCACAGAAATATCATGTTTTATGCAAGTATTGAAATACAAACAAATACGTTAACAAATTGGGTCTCGAGTTATTGACCTAATAATCATGAAATAAAAGATAGCACATAAATATAATTTCCTTATGACATAACGCCTAAATGTACCATGATTTGTCAGTGGCTGTCAGTTGAACATAGTTTGGCATCTTGTAGGTGTTATTTGGAGTAAAATCCCAAATATATCCCACAAGCATTAGATTTGTAAAGATATGAAAGTGTGACATGACTTTGGGAGTGATGTGGAAAATTCATAGCAGGGAAATATGAAAACGTAACTTATTTCGTGTGTGTTGTATGTGTTGTTGAATGCTCATCCACAGTATATTAATTACTTTATGATATTTTGTTGATAATTATTTTTTCGTTTTGTTAAAAAAAGGTTTTATGCAAATTTCACATACCCCAGCAAGTGTATTTTTCCCGTTTGAAGAATACTTATTTAAAGTGCATAGTTTACAACTCTTGTCTCGTCAGATTCAATTTTTACAACTAGAAAAAAACATAATTCTGCACGTTATCCAACTGTAGATTATTTCAATGATAAACTAAGACAAAATCATTAACCGAAAAGAAACACGTGGAGATCTGTTCTGTCACAACAGATCATGCATTGTATTTAGGCATGGCAGATTTTACGGCAACGGCATAATCTGCAAAGGGAAACCACTCCCATCTTGCGTAAAAACTAAAATTAGCTGCCCTTGAGTCATTGAAAAGGTCATGGCCACTGCTGATCGCATGCAGACACCTTTCGTTACTATCCTTTCCTTGTTTATCAAATAGGTATGGTGTTCATACTTTTTCCAACACTGAATCGGGTGAGAATTGTACTCAATGATATCGACTCGATAACGATATTGTTCACTACCGCAAATAACGATATTTCAAACGTTGAATCGATGTTGCATTCTCCGTGTTGTTGAAGTGTCGAGGCGAATCATACAGTTTTATGCAATATAAAAGCAATCCCCAAACGCAAAGCTAATTATTTGCGTGAAACTGACAACAACTTGAACGCCATTTTGCTACTGACTACAATGATCTTAGCTCCTTACAATTGGTTCCGACCAATTGTAAGTTTTGATTGTAACTTACAATGATCTTAGCCTGCAATCGCTTTGTGCAAGTGGATGGCGACTGTAGCCGAAGCCTAAGATCGCGATCTTAAGGATTTACAATAATTGTAGCTCTAAGATCGTTTTGTGCAAGTGGGCCCAGGGCTTTAAACAACCCATCAACAAATGTTCGCTTTTCTGATAAGTATGTTGAGAGGGAAAGCATCATACCCTCATTCTGACGAAACAAATGTGTTACTGTCGACTCATGGACCTGTGACAAGGTTGGATGTGGTTTGGAACTAATCGTAATAGAAATACTTCGTAAGAGAGAGTACTAATGTATAGGTATAATATGAAAGAAGAAATCACTTACGTGGCGTTGAGCCTCGACCTGAAAAGAACATGAAAGTACACAGGATTAGTCCGACAATTCCAATAACAACAATGTCAGAAGATTTCGAGTTGCAGTAACCTGAAGGCTGTCACATGTATCACACACCAGCGATGTTAGATCACAATAACTGTCCATCTAGGGCTTTAAACAAACCACGAACAAATAGTCTTCTTTCTCATGAGTATGTGGAGAAGGAAAACCCCGTACCCTCATTCTCACGCAACAAATGTGTCTCACTCGACTCATGGTGCTGTGACAAGGATGGATGTGATTTATCATTCAGCATAATAGAAACACTTGTTCAAAGAGATAGGTAATGTATAGATATAACCTGAAGGAAAAAGTTATTTACCTGCCGTTGAGTCTCGACCTGAAAACAACATGAAAGTACACAGGATTAGTCCGACAATTTCAATGATAACAATGTCAGAAGATTTCCAGTTTCAGCAACCTGAAGGCTGGCATATGTACCACACGTCAGCGATGTTATATCATACTAACAGCAAATCCAGGGCTTTAAACAACCCATCAACAAATGTTCGCTTTTCTGATAAGTATGTTGAGAGGGAAAGCATCATACCCTCATTCTGATGAAACAAATGTGTTACTGTCGACTCATGGACCTGTGACAAGGTTGCGTGTGGTTTGGAACTCATCGTAATAGAAATACTTCTTAAGAGAGAGTACTAATGTATAGGTATAATATGAAAGAAGAAATCACTTACGTAGCGTTGACCCTCGACCTGAAAAGAACATGAAAGTACACAGGATTAGTCCGACAATTCTAGTAGTATAGGGAATGACAGTTCTGGACCACTTTCAAGAAATGTCTCTACAAAGCCTTATTTACTAAATAAGGCTTTGGTTGGGTCATTAGCTCTTGCTACTATTACCCCTACTACAAAAAAGTTGGCGGTAATTACTATGCCTACTTTGTGTTGGTAGGAGGTAACACTGTGCCGTACGGTACGATCAATAATTCTTCTCTTACAAACCCCCTACCCGGCCCACCCCTCAAGTAGTATAAGTTAGGTTCGTCGGCTTTCATATCCACTTTATCTATGTTGTAAGTTTTGACTGACCATATAGGATCGGTGGCCCGCTTACGGCTATCGCCCTCGTGTTCCCCCGGCTGGTATAGATACCTCACTAGGGCCCTATCTGGTATCTGTTTCTCCTTCCCACGCAATGGAGCGGCCGACTCTGCAACTATTGATTTTAGTTTGATAGCGTCTGCCGGTTTCTTACCGGTGAGACGGGTGACTTCATGGTTGATTGCCGACACCACCTTGGGTAACCTCGTGACCCATTCAGTCGATCGTTTTCCAGGGGTGACCATCTCCCTAGCATACTGATGGCCGAACAAGCGCTCAGCCAAAGTCCTATTAAATCTCTCAACTATGGCTTGGCTGCGATGGGCTCCGGCCGTGCCACGCCTGACCTTTGTATCGTGTTTGGCTAGCAGTTGTGACACGGCACCCATGAACTCCCGTCCGGGGTCAACTTGCAGCTCTGTTGGCCACGTCAGCGGACTGCGTTTGTATATGCGTTCGAATCCTCTGGCTACCTGGGCCGAATCTTTCGTGGTCAAGGGTTCGGCTTCCTTGTAACGACTGGCTACGTCCACTACGGTTAAGGCATACTTGTACCTCTTGTCGTGGGGTAGGAACAGTAGGTCTGCCTGGTGAACGCTATTAGGTATGTTAATACCGAACCTCCTTCTAGGCACGTAGCGTGGTGCCGGCAAATAGATCTGCCACAGGGCTTGTTTTTCAAGCCACGCTTTGGCTTCCTCCGGGGGTACTCGCGCTATTTTAGCTAGCTTATCTACTGCGCTAGCTCCTTTCCAGTACCCACGCGGGCTGTAGTAAATAGCCTCAAATTTTTTCATGTCCATACGCGTATGTGTTTATCCCATCAATAGCTATCCAACGTTTCGTGTCCATAGGCGACAGGGACGTCTTGTTTATAGTCAGTCCGTATATCTTATGTCCATCACTTCTAAGTGTGTTCATTTTATGTCTAAAGGTACGGGTCTTGAACAGGGCTACCTTGAATCTGGCGTGTTTGATGTGTTGTTTCACCACATACTTCTTAACCCCCTTAGCCTTCCGGATCTCACTATTGTCGGCTTTCAGTATGGAGTACATCTTAGGTCTCAAACCTATATACTCGGCTATGGGCGTGCCAGCACACTCGTCCTTCATCTTACCTAGGACCTTTTTATTTACCGTACTGTGTATGGCATGGGTCTTAGGGTAGTCGCTGGTGTCGTATAAATCGAGGTGTTTTTTCATGTCCTCGTACACGTCCTCGGTTCGAATCTCCATCAGCAGGGAATCCGTGTCAGTGTACAGCACTTCACACCTGTCGCCGTACTGTTTCTTGAGCTCGTTGTAGCAAAAGTCGTACATCAGGTGTTTGGATAAATCGAGGATGCTCATCCCCACGTAAACAGGCCGGTTGAATTTTATGTGGCTTTTCTTCATGTGTAGGGCAACCAGGTTGTCTGTGAATATCTTACTACGGTTGAATGCAGGACTGGCTATCAATCTCCTGAGCTTGTCTTCCTCACTAGATCTAACCAGCTTCACGGTCACGCGTTTCCTCAGGTTCTCCATAGTCTTACCAAACACCGAGTTGTTCATGAGCTTGTAGAGATTTTTCTCAAAATCACTGGTGGCTTTTTTTCGTAGGTCTGTGTTCATTCTGATGTAGGGCTCCATCCATGGACTCTGGTCGAACATGAGCACCCTGTGTATTTTGGTCAGCCTCATACCCAACGACAGGTACAGCTGTAGGTTGCGATAGTGAACGATGTACTTGGTCTTATTCATTAAGTTAGGCACGAGTTTTTCAACGTCTGTCACACGCCCACCAAGTTATGTTGGTACTCAGACATCCAGTCTGGGTTAACCCTCATACGTTCGGGGGCCAGGGGGTAGCTGTTGTGCGATGTGTGTAATTCCTTGGGATACTCTAAGTCAACCTCGAGGATATAACCTTTGTTCGAATCTGGTGCAACCCCCATAACATCAACGTGGGGTACCCATTCGAATCCCCCTGTAGGTAGATACTGACTCATGGCCCAGCCGTACAGGTTGTTTGCGTCGAGGTAGAGAATGTGATTGGTTGGTTTGTTAGGATCGTAACCTTTCACGTATTGATTATTTGCTTTCGCGTATCGTTTGGATGCCATGGAAATCCCACCTCGAAACCTTTCTCAATGAATAGGTGCATGTCGTAATCTGTGAGCAATTCCAAATTAACTCCGGTCTTTTTAAGCAAGGCGTCCCACGACAGACCTGGGCTGGTGTAATACCATGCGGGGTCGAGTTTATACTGCTTGAAACATGTCCGCCTAAACGTTTCAAACACGTCGGCTAACAGCAGTACATCTGTCCTCAAGTACAGGTCGTGATAATCACCCAGGTTCTTACAACCCAGTTTATTCCATACGTTAGTCGCGTGCGAGTAATCATCTCGTGAGACGGACGCCTCATTCAGCTTGCTATAAAAGCAGTCAATAGGGGGTAGTCTGGTCTCGGTGAACTTAGCCCAACTATCCATGTACTCATAGGGGTACACACCCTTCCTCATAAGCAGGGGTCTAGTCTCGGCGTCTGTGTATCGATCGGTGATAGGGAAGGTATTGTTGGCCTTGACCAGACTGTCGAGTGACGACAGGAGGAACTGAAACGAGTCAATGAACCTAAGTCCGTTTAAGCTGAAGGAGATGTATCTCTCCATGTTGTTGGGGATGCACGTTATATTACCATCGATTTTCGCGATGGCCTGCATGATCAAGTGTGAGTCGTACCCTCTCAAGTTGTGAAAGACAACGGGGATGTTTATTGTCTTAGGGTTGATTTTAAGCTTGAGGTTGCACGCGTTGTGAGCGGCGCCTCTATACTTACCAGTTATGCGACAGTGATCTCTCACCGAATCACCGTTAAGTGGTGATTCACACACGTGACAGTTAGTGCTACTAGAGTGGGCTAGCCTGTCGACTCGGGTCAGACGCATGGGAGCGATTTTATACAATGCATTCCTAATAATTTTTTCTTCCTCCTGCAAACACTTTAGAAACCTTTCAGCCGCGTCAGGCCCCCTATACACTACCGGAGCTTTCGTTTCCCCGTCACAACGGACGACAATGTATCCAAACGAACAGGCTTTATGCTCTTGTGTTTTGTGGGTGAAGGGAGCCTCGCCGGCGGCACCACTGGGGGTATCCCCCACAACTAAGGCTTCGAAGTCGGCATATATAATATAAGGCACAGACATTTGGTTCTTGTGGTTATTGAATTTTAGGATATTGTCACCTTCCTTAGGCATGTCGACTCGTATGGCCGTCTGCCCCACACCTTGACAATCATCCCGGTGGGATTCTAATAAATCAGCTCGGGTGAAGCCATGTAGGCATCGTACACAAAAGTGTTTTTCCCCATCGTGTTTCGACTGGTCGTGCAACAACCGGCTGAGATGTTTTATCCACGTGTAGTGATACTTTTCACCTCGTTGGATCATGAATATATTGATAACTTGGCGATCCTTCACCGGGCTGACCCTGTGTACTATTGTTGTGTTACCTTCGTGCCCAAAGACATTTATAGCCAGATTATTCTGTTTTTCTACTTTAGTGATCTGGGATATGGGGGTGGGTTCATCTATACCATCCCAGTTGAGCCCATCGTCTTGGGGATAGCTAGAAAGCCTATCTGAATGAGTGCCAGCTGGAAATAAGGCTGACCTGATAGCTAACCTCAGGCAATCGTTTCCTCTATTCTTAACGTTTACTATGGCATGTTTATTCCTATAGTAGGGAGGCAAGGCTAGGTATGACCCGCCTCTGAACGGCACGTAGTTAGCTATGTCTAGATAGACATTATCGATTTTATCTACAGTCCACCCGGACCCCAAGTGTGTGTAGCGTTCTAGGTATTCTCGTATCTGCTGAAAACTGGTATCGATTGATGTATCAATGGTCTCTGTATGTGTGGCGACCTCTTGTTGACCTCGGAAGTAAGGCTGAACATACTCAGTGGTACTCCCAACCTGCTTATCGAGCGACATTTTCACTGTGATCTGAAACTTGATACTTCCTAGGTTATTTAGTTCCTGGTTGACCTTATCAGCTATCAGAGGCTTGATATCTGTAATGTCTATGTTTCTATCAACGTGCATGCGCCAACCTCTCAAATAGTTGCCTACAGCGCGCTCAGTGCGCACGAACTGTAGGTCAATAGCTCTATTCTGTCGTAATAATTCTATAAGCTGTGGTTTTCTCATACGGGAATACCCGCCTAAACCCAAATCCTGTGCCTCGGCTTTCAGTTGTTTTACAGTGGGAGGTTTTGCTACGGGGGCATGTGATAACAATGCGGTTAACCCGGCTCTCCCCAGGTTTGAATAACCCGTGTATCCAAGCTGTTTTGCTTGAGCTTTTAATTGTTTTACTGTAGGAAGGGCTTCTAAACCTAGTAATCTCAACAATGCTGACTTCCGCATTCTAGAATACCCGATCACACCTCTCTGTTTTGCGACCCGCTTGAGCTCGCTTACAGTAGACATCGTGTTTACACCTAAGAGAACCAATGTCTAATTGGTTCACAGTAAGGGGAGGTAACCCTTTCACGCACTGGAGTCTATCTTGAGCAGTCGCCTACGTTCTTTTATGTAGCCTTTTTTATTCTCGTAGATGAGTTGATGTCTGACTACGTTCGCTCCGTGAGCTTTACATAGACAGTAGTGTCCTTTAACCCCGATACCACACACAGAACACGTGTAGTTAGGACTTCCCATATGGAAACAACAGAACCCCTGATTCCTGCATTTCCTACCACAGGCCTCGGTCTTCCCCATAAGTATGTATTCGCATCGGTATGGAGCGGGTCTCATGTTTACTTATATAGGTATTTTAATTTAATTGCTTCGCAACCAACGCAGTAGCTGCTATACCCAACACTATGAAGCCCAGTTCACGATTCATTTGTCCCTTGGATGGTGTGTAGTACTGAGTGAGTGTGGGTTTATTGAGCGGTTCCAATTGTTTACCAGTTAGTAGATAGTATTCTTTCATTGCTTCATCGACATCGTTGAATGTTTTAATGGCATGGTTTTCACGCTTGAGTTGTTCGTTAATAAAATCGATCCTCTGGAGGCGTTTTTTAACGTACTCGTCCTGTGCTCTTTGTAATTTCTCAGTAGCGAGATCGTGTCGCTTCCTTTCTTCCTGTATTTCAGCCGCGTGATCATCTCGTAGTTTCGAGAAGAGGAAATTACTCCCGGAAAATGCCAGGGCATTCACTAACGCCCCACCGACCATCATAGCTATCGTGGCCATCCCTATATTTATTTCATTATATTATCAGGTATTATTCCTTGTTTTACTAGGATGTCTTTTGTGGCCATCGCCATACCAAGGTTCATTATGAGCATACCCATATCCTGCAGGTTGAAATCTAGCTTGATAGTTGGTTGTTTAAGCACCATTTTAGTCAACCGAGCGTACCCTACTGCTAGACTGGCTACCACTGTGGCGTGGTATGCGTCGTTGACGAACGTTTTCCCCTCAGACATTATGTATATGATATAAAATATTAAAATTATAACATGATATGCGGGTCAATAGTGGGGGATACCCCCACACCCCCACTGTTGGGGGTTACCTCACTGTTGGGTGGTGGCTCACTGTGGGAGGGTACCCCCACGTATAACCATGTTATAACCACGGCAGCAGTTACGCCTACAGCCAACAACAGTCGGGGGTTGGTCACTTTATGTTGGTTACACCACCGTTTTTTACCGGCAGCTACTCTCTTAGGATTCTTCTGCCTGGTTACTGTTGGGGGTACCCCCACTGAAGGGGTCTCCACCGTCACCTCGGGACTCACTGTTGGGGGTGGGGTCTCCTCCATCACTGTGTCCACTGGGGTTTCCTGTGCAGCATCCATCTATACTATTATTATTATTCTTTCTCTCAAATTGACAATGTTTTGCCGTGATAATCGCCGCCGTCACTGGAGCCAACAACATACCATATTTGTGGTACAGCCCGCAGCTGATAGAGCTCACGGCGTGTTCGATAAAAGGGTCTTTATCTAGGTCCTCCCACAGGTAAAGTCGGCGCTCTGGTGGAATGGGAAGGAAGTGTGATACAATACCGGTGTATATCTGGGTCATAGCCGATCCTATTGTCTTTGTCATTTCTGCTCCGAGCCGGGACTCGTATCTAGCGTATAGCTTATCGATTTCTTTGGCTGACATTTTGTGAATTTTATCCGGGGTGTAGTCTCCAAAGTAATGTTTGGCTTTGCCGCCAACAGCCAACGCCACCAGTTTCTCTCGCTTGTCATCAGTGGGGCCTGCCGGCGGCGTGGGGGAACCCTCCAACGACAATTGTTCGAGCAATTCCTCACACTCCATCTTATAATATAACAAGTAAGATTTAGTTTTAACTATATAATACCCGATACAGACAAAACACAGAGAAATGAAGGTTAAGTTGCACACGACAAATACTTCAAATATCATAGCTATATACTTAGCTTTGCTTAGCTTTGCTTAGCTTTAGCTTAGCTTTGCTTAGCTTTAGCTTAGCTTTAGCTTAGCTTTAGCTTAGCTTTGCTTAGCTTTGCTTAGCATACTATATATGCTACTGGTTGGTCGGTCTTTAGCACGAGCTTAGCGTGTTTAGTTTCAGCGAGCTGTTTCTTCACCCGTTCCCGTTCTAATTTACTCATCACATCGTTCTCTCTCAAACACTCCTCAAACGAATCCCTGTCCTTGCAGTGAAATAAGGCCACCCATCGCGTCTGCTCCCTGAGGTCTTTCAACACCGAGTTGAACTTCTGCGTTAGCACCCAGACGCTGTGATTTGCATGACGGCCGGAGAAGGCCAGGTACGATAGCATGTCTCTCTTTTTTGTTATCTCGCGATTAGCGCTGCAGTCGTCCAGTATAAACAGCGTCGGTTCCCGTTTAAATTTCTCGTGAAGAGCTTTCAACCAGTCCTGCAGGCGTGTTCCAGGGTCGATTTTGTGTACGTCCGGGTCCGTCATCACCCAAGGTCGCGCGTACGTTTTATTCATGCTCAGAGTAGGGCACATGATAACGATGTTATCGAACACATCCTTGTAGTAACTCTCCAACATATCCAACACGAAAACGGTCTTCCCACATCCAGTCTGCCCGCACACTATGGCGCAGTGTGGGTCAGTGGGTAGTTGTGGGTACCCCCTGGGGGTGTGGGGGTCTTGTTTATTGTTGGGGGGTGTGGGGGGGTACCCCCCATCAGTAGATGGCTTGCACGAATCTCCCATTGTCTATATTAAGTTGCGCGTCCATAATAACGTACAGATATAATTTCAACTTACCAGCGGTTTGAGCCTTCTTAGTAATCTGGATGGTTATCCCTTCGCTGCCGTTATCTATACGGCGCCCGCTACCGTGCAGTTTATCATCATCCGTGGATCGCATGTCCAACCATAGGGCGTACTTGGTGGTCAGGTATTCACCGATCTGCACGGAGCCGAGGTCCAGGTCCTTTGTTATGTAGTCCCCCACTGGTAGCTTTTTTATCTCATCCCACTGCTGGTGTGGTCTCATACCATGACTGAACAGCTGGTTGGGCACGCCCTCGATGGTCACTTCCACCTTTTCAATCTCGGGGTTGAAAAACTTCTCGCTGTCCCTCCGGAATGGATCGTAATCCTCCACGGGGACGACCAGGATACCTTTCATCGATCGCGCCGGCACGTTCAGGTTGATATTCCACACAGTGTCGCTCTTATCTCGCACGACTGATCTATGCCTCAGTACGCGATCGTACAGGATAGCCATCTTCCCAGAGTACTGGCTTCGAACCTGCCTGGCCAGCTCCGGGCTAGTGACCATGTCGAACTCCAGAGAGATGTTGTCTATGGCATAACTGGCCTCGTCACCGTTCGGCGTACGCACTACTTTGCTATAGTCGTTAAACGTGAGCTCGTATTCGAGCCTATCACCCAGCGCGGCCTGGTAAAACGGCGCGTGTCCTGTGAGCAACTCGAAGTCGAGCGGCACGCAGAATCGATTCCCGTATGCTCGAGCGATGGCCTTTTCACCGTCCGATAGCTTGTCTTGCTGGTCTTGCGTGAAGACATACCCTATGCGCGCCCGGGTTGATTTGCTGATACCCTGGTACACATCATTGACTCATTCTCCCTCGCTTTTCCAGAGATCCTTGTAGCAGTGAAACACGTCGCTGTCGTCGATGCTCAGCACCTCGTTACCGCTGATCTTGACGGTAGTTTTCTTGATGATGGCTCGACCCACGTTACGCACTAGCTCGCGTTTGTCGTTGTCGGAGGTCAACGTGATATTGAACGCCAGTCGAACAGTGCCTGGTACAATGAGGTCATTCTCACCAAGGTTTGGAAATCTAACCAGCAGAGTTTGATTCTGGTCTATCTTGCTGGGATTGTTGGTGATGGTCACCGACTGGCGCACGGCTCTGGCTCCTAATGGCTCTCTCAATCTTCTGAAAGGATCTAATTTTCTGCCGTACATTGTTATATATAAATAAAAATATATTTAAATACTAATGGATGAAGACATAGATATGACGGAGATGCCGGGCGCTAGTGCTCAGGCATTCGATGATGAGCAGGAGACCTCATTTACTAGTTCACCATTGAACCAAGAACTCTTGGAAACAACGGTAAATGATTATTACGAAAGTTTAAGAAGAGATAAAAACTACGTTGAACCACAGGGTCGATACCATAAGAATTTTTTTATTGATACAAAGGGTGTTCTACGCCTTAAGTCTGACCCAGGGGTTGACCTCTTTAACAAGAGCAATAAAAAACCACTGGCCTTGTCAACTCTAGCCAGCCGCCATGGTGTCGAATTTATCCGTAAAAATCTAAACATGAATGATTACGGTGGTGCAATACCTAAGGCCGTTAAAGAAGATCTGCAAGCTACCAGATCCCACCTCACCATTAGAGATGAAATGACACCACAGCGTGCTACAGAAGCCTCGGGCAGCATAGAAAAACTGTTGAGCACCTACTGGGACAAACCGTTACCGGGGTTTGACTTTCCGGTAAGGGAACTGCGCGGCTTAGACGAAGCCGTGAAACGCGTGCGTGGAGAACTCGTGAACAACATGGGGAAACTGAACGAAATCGACGAGCACATCGCTAGGGAAAAAACCAAACTCAACGAAACTGAAAACGATGATATGAAGCGCCGTATCAATGAACGACTACGCGATTTAGAAGACGAGAGACGTACACGATTGGAATCCGCTTCCTCGAATCGTGAACAGCTTCGATCCCAGATCAGTCGCATTCGGGAAACAATCGATAGAATACTGAATGAGGATACAACTTTAGCCAACAGGATTCGGATATTGTTCCGGGAGCAAGGGATCACCATCGTCAGCATTCTAACTGCATTGGGTTTCATCATATCAACCCTGGTGGTGTCACTGACAGGGGGAACCCCCACACCTGCCGGCGGGGGAACTCCCACTCCCACAGGCGGTGGTGTTAAAGACTGGATAAAAAAACTCGGGGAAGGCCTAGCTAAACTGGCTGGTAAAGCCGCCGAAGCCCTTCCTGGCATCCTGGGTAGCATCGTCTCGTGGTTGTTGAGCGCTCTGTCTAAAACTGCCATGTGGCTCAGTCAAAAACTGTGGGCAGCCATCGTCGCCGTGGCGGGTCTGGTGTACGTAGCGGCTAAGAAATCTTTAACCAAATAAGTCCCAAAGTTACCCCACCAACCACTAGGGCTGTTTTATTATCAATATGCTGCTGATAGGGGGCCTGAATATGGGGGTGTGGTGTTGGTTGAATTTTAGGCTCCGGGGGTGGCGCCACTATACCCTTTTCACGTGGTGGGATGTGTGGGATATAGGGGGTGTTAATATCGGGGTTGATACCCAACTTTTGATCCGCCGTGGCTATGACTATTTTGTTGTTATAACCCACCACTTTTTTTATTCTCAGTTGCATATCACTCGGAGCCATGTACAATCCCACGCCGAACACGTAATTGACTTTCGATCTGGCGTATTCTAACACGTTTTGGTAACGGTCGATGGCCCTCGGGAGATCAACTGGAGAATTGATAGCATCCTCAACGTTGGAAACGAATTGTGTCTGAGCGTCGTAAGCAGTTCCCTTACCGAGGATGTTGGAACGCGTCATCGACTGCGCACCCAACAGCGCCCACACGTACGTTCGAATCGAGTCGTTCAAGCGTATTGTACCAGCACGAGTGAATTCTTTCGATGTTTTTGAGATCATTTTAGTCCAGGCTGTGGCTGCATCAGGATTGGTTTGCTTTATACAGCTGACATGGATCTTTTCATTCGTTGTGGGGCCTGTAAATGTATGACGGTTTGGGTTGTATGAACCATCTTTAGAACCGGCCTGATATGTTCCGGACCTGTAGAAGTACACGAGAACTATACCGAGACCATGGTTCACACCAGGAAGGCGAAAGTCTTTATTCGTTGGAATCTCAAACTCCCCACAAACACGTTCATAAGCGCGTCTATCATAGGGGTTATTCGTCATACTCCACGCTTTATCTTGGGGAAGAGGAGCACTTATTTCCTTCAATATTCGTCTCGTTTGATAATAAATATGAAACAAAATGACCGCCTTACTCAGTTCGTCTATACCGTAGTCTGGTGTCACACCCGACCCTGTCGTCTTACACCACACAGCAAAGTTTAGTTGGTTCTGCCAAAACTGCATTGGGTTTTGATTCCAGTTTACCACCGCCTGCGAGTTATTAACGGACACGACATAGTTTTCAAAGATATTAATAAAGGTTGTTTTAAACCCCGTACCATCTGCATTCACCACGATTTTCAAGTGTGCTAAATCCATATTATAATATATAAATTATATATTATAATATGTACATAACACTTCCAGGAATAACGAGCGGTGAGGCCGTTCAGCTGACACACGCGATCGATAACACGTCAGGTCAACTCGAAGTCGCACTCTGCGATATCACCTACCTACCGCAATGGACTAACATCAACGCCAGCAACAATAAGCTGTTCGTCAGTGGAACTCGCAGTCAGATAACTGACGGCTACTACAGTGTGTGCTCTCTAAACGACGAGGTCTTCAAACCCCTGGGAGCCGAACTCAAGATGAACGACTCAAACGGTACAGTGGTGTTAATCAACAACGGAAGAAACCCCTTGAGGCTCGGCCGACCATTAGCGAGGATACTCGGTATGTCTCCTGACGAGATAAAACCAACAACAACCGTCACAGGCACGAAGTTACCCGATCTAGTACCGTACCGAGAGCTGTACATTCATCTCGGTCAGGTGAGCACAACGTACAACATTCAAGGAGGCCACCCTTCCACTATACTGAGAGCAGTGCCGGTGAAAACTGAGAAATTCAACGACGGTAGAACCGAGTCGTTTTCACCACGGCAGTATAAGAGATTAACCCAGGGCAACATACCTGAGCTGACAATATCGGTGTTAGATATAAATCATAATCCTGTAAATATAGGATACCTCAGCTTAACGCTTCATGTAAAATGACCAGCGCACAAGGGCCCGGAGTGAAA